>NC_141693.1:1802196495-1802333995 GCF_964263255.1 Lissotriton vulgaris
ATTTCCGTTTTTAGAACATCAGTTAGAAACCGTTCAATGTTCAATTTTAAAGAGGATAAGTTGCACAGGAGGAAAATATATGTATGCTGTCTGCATTAGATAAAGTACATCTAAAACAACATGTACCCCTCCCACTTCCCCATTTGGCGATTCTATCAGGGGTATAATACATAAAAAAGCAGGTTTTATAAAACTGAGTTTGCAGTTTAGTTGACATGAGGATAGTTTGAGATAAATCATATGCATAATTAAATTCTTCTATGCTGATTGCTAATTTCCCCTACCACTTCTGTGCTGTTTTCTCAAGATTGTTCGGAAGGAGGGATAACAGGTGAGAATATATATCACCAATTGTGAATTTTTTGGTTCTTTTTAAGGTTTCTGCTGTCGGTATTTTATCAAATGGGGTATTTTCCCTAATCCGTCGTGTTAAAAAATCTCTGATTTGCAGATATTTAAAAAAAATCCCTCCATCCCAAGTGATATATTTCCCTCAAGGTTTCAAAAGAGTGTAACCCTTCATTTGAAATAAGACATCCAAAATGTGTAATTCCTGCCATATTCCATCTATCAATACAGGCATCTCTGAATATTTCAGGGAGGGCTGGATTGTTGCTTAGAGGAGAGTAAAGCGAGAGTCGTCCTATACCCAGTAATTTCCTCACAGCTTTCCATGCTTTAAATCCTCCCAATAAGGTTTTTAGGCGGACCTTTTTGTGGTAGCTATCATAGAGAAATCGCCACATATAGCCTTTGCTCTTATTACCTAATACCAGCTGGTGAATCTATGGTTGGTCTTCCCCTGAGACTGTCTCATTATCATCTAATAGAAAGAAGAGTTCATGATTATATGAAAGCATACAAGCCCAATGATATAGCTTAAGGTTAGGAAGGGCTAAGCCTCCTTTTTCTTTAGGGAGAGTCAAGAGCTTGTAGGCTCTTCGAGGTTGTGAATAAGACCAAATAAAACTGGAGAAAGTACGCTCCATCAGTTTAAACCAATATTCAGAAATTTCCAGATTAATTGCTCTGAACATATAGAGCAATTTAGGGAAGTAAACCATTTTTAGTGCATTTACACGGGCAATCAGAGATAGAGGCAGGTTATTCAAACAGTGAAGATCTTTCTGCATTTTATCTAGCAGGGGGCTGAAGTTTAATTTGACCACTGTATCGAGTTTAGAGGAGATACATACCCCTAGGTAGGTCGCTTTTGTTGTCACACGAGGATCCTAGATGAACTTTCTTAAGGCCTACAGATTCCACACATGCACTAAAGTGCACTGTAACGGGTGTGAGAAGAAGTATTCTGCAGAGTCCAAAGTCATATTTATACTGCTTTTGGGTCATCCAGAAATGTCACATTTCTCTGAGTTATCCATAACCAGGACCTGGCTGAGGGCTGACCTCAATGGGCTGGATTAATAACTTTTCTTCCACAAGCTAAGTCCTCCTCTCCATGAAGAGAAGATGGGTCATCTATCAGCAGCTATCACTGGGTGCCAGGCACCAGGCTGCACCAGGGAGGGAAGGCAGAGTGGGTGAAGAGGCTTTTAGAGACCATGTGGCAGGAGACCCTGGAGGATGCCATTTTGAACAAACCCAGAGGCTGAGCAGAAAGGCTGGAGCAGGGGCAGTGAAGTGATGTGTCGCTGCTTGATAGCACAAACAGGGACTTCCTGCCAGCCCCTCGTCAACTTTTAAAAGTGCTTGCACATGAAGAGAAGCTCTCTCTGGGGTGTGGTCTGCTGAGACAGAACGTGCTGGAGCCTGGCGCAATGGGCAGGTGGAAGGAGGAACCCCCTGACTGCCCCCAGGATCCTGAACAGCACCAGGAGAAGAGTCCAGTACCAGTGCGCAGAAGCAGGGGCCTCTGCGCAGGGAGAAGAGAGGCCCAGGAGGAGAGCCAGCGAAAGGCTGGTGCAAGGAGCCAGTGAAGACAGCTCCCTGCTGAATGCACCCTCCTTCAGACCAGGCAGGTGAAGTAGAGTGTTCCCAGTGGCTGGTCAGGAGGAGCAAGGAGAGACGGAAACTGTGAAAATCAGCCACCTGGGGGCCGAGATGTGCCCCTCAGAAGGTAAGCAACCTTTGACCCCTCAGTAGACTGACAACGAAGCAAGTGGGCCTCCTCCGCCAGTCTCAAATATGCCCTGATGGTGGGTCAGGTTCCCGGGGGCTGCCCCCAGCAGAAGGGAAACAGGGGAGTACAGTCACATTCCCTGTGAAAAATGCCATGCAAGGGGGCCAGGAACCCACCCTGGCCCCTGCCGAAGGTGGAGGTGGGGGAGCGCCATCACACCCCCGCGAAGATGCCAGCCATGGAGCACCGTTGCGCTCCCCGTGAAAATGCCCCATGTGGTGAGGTGGAGGTGGGGAGCGGCGTCATGCCCCCTGCAAAGAGGTCTTTGGGGGCCAGTGCCTTGAAGCAAAGCCGGGGAGCACCGTCACGCTCTCCGTGAAGTTATCCTCTTGAGGGTCCGGGGGGCCAGGAGCCCAGCCTGGCCCCCGCCGACGAAGAGCAGCCAGGGAGCGCCAATGCGCTCCCATTGATGAAGCAGAGGGGCCGGGGACCCCATCCCCAGGCCCCGAAGTAAGGAGGAGGTAGGGGCAGCGCCGTCGCACTCCCACGAAGAACCGCCAGCGAAGGAGTAGCCTCCGCGTCTTCCCGCCAGAGCGGGCAGACCAGAATACACACGCCTGCTCCCGCAGCCGCACACAAGGGTGCAGGCTGGGAGGGAACCGGCATGGGCAGCCGGGGGTGGGCTCCCATCAATCCAACTATCAGCGCAGGGTACCCAGGTGGGACCGGGACCCTGCAAGGAGGAGAGGAGCGGCCGGGGGTGGGTTCCCCAAACCGGGAGAGTGACTTACCGACGGCACGGGGTCCGGGTGGGACCGGACCCCCGACGAGGTTGGCATAAGCGGCCGGGGGTGGGCTCCCCAAGCCACAAGGAAGCAGTCACCTGGCGGTCAGGGTGGCACTGGGCCCCCCACTGGGGAAATAACGAGGCGCGAAGCGCCAGCTGAAAAATTAGCGCGGGTAAATCCGGACCAGCAAGGGAACCGCTGATATAGAATGCACAAACTCCCATAATGCCTTGCAGGCCAGGACCAGCCTCCAAGGGCAAACAGCGGTTTTCTTTGCTTGTGGTGGCCCCAGGAGAACAGGGTCACCACCACATGGCCGCAAAGGTGCAGGGGGAGCTGCTTGAGAAGCGCACTCTCCCCAAGCACAAAACTTGAAGTCCCTCCCTAAGTCTCATGGGGACTTGAAAAGGATAACCCCTCAAGTGCTCAGTCAGCATTTTAACACCTTGTGGCCTGGAACTTTTGTTCTACAGCTGAGGGTGTATGAAGAAGTGCATCAAGGAGTGAAAGTCTGGAGAAGGGCATCCCCTGGACAAGAAGAGGTTTAATTTCAACTGTAGTGCATTCACTAATGTAATTTATTTCAGACGGATTGAAGGCCACTTGTGTAATGTGAGGTACCTGTGTAAGGTGATGTCATAAGCAAGGTGGGGCTATGTTGCCTGACATTCCTGCTTGGGTGTCTGGCTGTATATGCAGTAATCCTGTGATTTCACCTGTGATGCCTTTAGGGGCTGTATTTGCAATGCATTCTGATGATCCACAAATGTAATGAGTACTGTCATTCTAAAGTCATGCTTACACATGTATTCTTGCTGCTGCGCTTAGGTGAAGAACCCAGATTGCTAGCCTTTAAGACATAGAGGTGTATACTTCATGGTCAGTAGGAAATACGCAGTCAGGGTTATGTGTCACCAGGGCTGGGTTACCTATTTTAAATGTTTGTTGAGATAATGGGGTGGGTCGCCACTGGGATGGTGTCAGTGCGCAGGGCCCTCCCTCCAGTTTATGTTCAACTAACTGCAATTGGGGGCAAGATGATGTGCATACATGGAAGTGGTGGTACTAGACCCCCCCTCCCCCCAGCGGGAGGGGTGGAGATGTTATGCAATGTCACAAACTAATTCCAACAGCGTATGTATATTAGTAAATTGGTGCATAGTATTGAGTAGTGTGGGACCCTCAAGCCTGCTATTTTCTGGCCATTCCTGCTGCTGAACTGTGTTGACCTGCTGCCCCTTTGACTTCCGTCGTGTGCGAGAGAGACCTTGCCGGACCCGCTGCGCGGGTCCCGCAGCGCCGCACTCGGAGTCTGTGCCATTCCTGGGAGAGGAGCTGTCATCTTGGGCGTGAGGAGCTGCCGGCAGGGCTGCGAGCTTGGAAGCAGGGACTCGCCTTACCAGGAGTCCCTGCGAGCCCTATTCGCAACACCTGGGCTGCTCTCCCTGCTGGCCCCGCCCACCCGCCCACGGAGTGAAAAGCGGGAGAGGAACTTGCCTTCACGGGACCCTCAAGCCTGCTATTTTCTGGCCATTCCTGCTGCTGAACTGTGTTGACCTGCTGCCCCTTTGACTTCCGTCGTGTGCGAGAGAGACCTTGCCGGACCCGCTGCGCGGGTCCCGCAGCGCCGCACTCGGAGTCTGTGCCATTCCTGGGAGAGGAGCTGTCATCTTGGGCGTGAGGAGCTGCCGGCAGGGCTGCGAGCTTGGAAGCAGGGACTCGCCTTACCAGGAGTCCCTGCGAGCCCTATTCGCAACACCTGGGCTGCTCTCCCTGCTGGCCCCGCCCACCCGCCCACGGAGTGAAAAGCGGGAGAGGAACTTGCCTTCACGGGACCCTCAAGCCTGCTATTTTCTGGCCATTCCTGCTGCTGAACTGTGTTGACCTGCTGCCCCTTTGACTTCCGTCGTGTGCGAGAGAGACCTTGCCGGACCCGCTGCGCGGGTCCCGCAGCGCCGCACTCGGAGTCTGTGCCATTCCTGGGAGAGGAGCTGTCATCTTGGGCGTGAGGAGCTGCCGGCAGGGCTGCGAGCTTGGAAGCAGGGACTCGCCTTACCAGGAGTCCCTGCGAGCCCTATTCGCAACACCTGGGCTGCTCTCCCTGCTGGCCCCGCCCACCCGCCCACGGAGTGAAAAGCGGGAGAGGAACTTGCCTTCACGGGACCCTCAAGCCTGCTATTTTCTGGCCATTCCTGCTGCTGAACTGTGTTGACCTGCTGCCCCTTTGACTTCCGTCGTGTGCGAGAGAGACCTTGCCGGACCCGCTGCGCGGGTCCCGCAGCGCCGCACTCGGAGTCTGTGCCATTCCTGGGAGAGGAGCTGTCATCTTGGGCGTGAGGAGCTGCCGGCAGGGCTGCGAGCTTGGAAGCAGGGACTCGCCTTACCAGGAGTCCCTGCGAGCCCTATTCGCAACACCTGGGCTGCTCTCCCTGCTGGCCCCGCCCACCCGCCCACGGAGTGAAAAGCGGGAGAGGAACTTGCCTTCACGGGACCCTCAAGCCTGCTATTTTCTGGCCATTCCTGCTGCTGAACTGTGTTGACCTGCTGCCCCTTTGACTTCCGTCGTGTGCGAGAGAGACCTTGCCGGACCCGCTGCGCGGGTCCCGCAGCGCCGCACTCGGAGTCTGTGCCATTCCTGGGAGAGGAGCTGTCATCTTGGGCGTGAGGAGCTGCCGGCAGGGCTGCGAGCTTGGAAGCAGGGACTCGCCTTACCAGGAGTCCCTGCGAGCCCTATTCGCAACACCTGGGCTGCTCTCCCTGCTGGCCCCGCCCACCCGCCCACGGAGTGAAAAGCGGGAGAGGAACTTGCCTTCACGGGACCCTCAAGCCTGCTATTTTCTGGCCATTCCTGCTGCTGAACTGTGTTGACCTGCTGCCCCTTTGACTTCCGTCGTGTGCGAGAGAGACCTTGCCGGACCCGCTGCGCGGGTCCCGCAGCGCCGCACTCGGAGTCTGTGCCATTCCTGGGAGAGGAGCTGTCATCTTGGGCGTGAGGAGCTGCCGGCAGGGCTGCGAGCTTGGAAGCAGGGACTCGCCTTACCAGGAGTCCCTGCGAGCCCTATTCGCAACACCTGGGCTGCTCTCCCTGCTGGCCCCGCCCACCCTGCCCATATACTCTCCCCATCATTATAAAAGGAGCTACACGTGCCGCTGCGCGGGAGCGCGCGGGAGGGCGCCGGGCGAAGCCCGGGCCAAGGGCGGGCCCGTTTAAGCCCGTTCAAGACCGGGTAAGACTGGACTGGGCCACCCCCTTGATAGCGTATCCCCTGTGCTGTGATTGTAGCACTTGTTCTGTAAACCCCGACTTTCCGGTCAATTAACTTAGCGCTATACTTATTAATTTCGTATCATGTCACCTAGGCTTACTAGAAACACCAAGCCTACCCATGCTGCACAGGTCAAAGGGCCTATAGATCAATTTATTGCTAAAGCAAACGATGCCATAAATCAAGGTGTTCTGTTACTTGAAAGGAGAGTCTCCCAGGATTTGGCCGCAGCCAGACGCTCCTCATTGGGACTACTGGCGGCAGCCAAAACTCCGCAACGCTCTGTAGACGCTGGTTTACAGCTGGAGACTCATACTGTCCCTGGAATAGTGGATTTATCAGTATCCATCGATCTTTCCACTACTCACATTTCACCCTCTTCTGCACCACATACCCCCCCGTCACTCGAGAGAACTCCACTTCTCTTTACTATCCCTCCCGAGGAGGATTCTCCTTCTTCTCCCTCCTTAAATGCAAGGGGTCAGAGGGAGGGGGCTATTCCGAAAAAGAGGAAAGTGAAAAAGGGTGCTAAAAAACCCCCCCACAATAACGTCATCATACAACAGGATCCCCTGATACCCCCCTCAGATCACCCCCTCCCTTCAGCTTTATCCCCATCTTACCCAGCACTGTTTCAACAGTCAACGCTTATCACAGCGCCTGAAATAATAAATCTTTCGTCAGACACACTTAACCAAAACCCAAGTGGCAATTTACATAGCGAACTGGCTCCCAGTACACATGAGACTTTCTCTTTGGTGTCTATAGAGGCTTTAATTAAGTTACATCTGAAACCCATTGAGCTAACACTTTCGAAAATTCTAAAATCCCTAGCCTCATTAACAAATGACTTAAATGTTCAGAAAAATCTGACCATAATCCCAACACCCTCACTCCCAGTGCCTCAACCTCAAAATTCAAAACCTAAAAATGCAGGTAAAACCAACTCTCTGCAAACATCCAAACCACAGAAAGTGGCGACCACCACAGCGGTGGTTCACCAGAATCTCACCAAATCACCTAGCAAACCAGCGCAGCAAATACCAACCAATAACGCAGCTAAAAACACTTCCACCTCTTCACGTCCTGCTCCTACTGTAGCAAAGGCCCAACCCGTCACAATAACCGCAACAACCCCGGCAAAATCCTCGACAAAAACCCCAGCCTTAAAAAACGTCTCTTATAACACAAGACGTAACGGAGCCCGGCCTGTTCACCTTCCCCCAGAAGCGACCCCGTACATCATCATTATGACCGGGGTCCCAGTTTTGCGTACCAATTCTGAAGAACCAGGATGGTCCCTAAAAAACAAAATAATCCACTGGTTGTCACTGAATCGCCCACTTCCTCCATATTCTAATAACAGAATTGTTTCGGTACGCAGAGTCCCGTGGATCGGGAGGGAGCGAAAAACGATCCCAGGAGATTGCATAATTATAAATTTTGAGGATCCCCAAACTGTCGAGTTGATCTCCTCTTGGGGTCCCCAAACATCCCCTGAGGGAATCGGCACTAAAAGACTAGCCTTTTTCTATCCTCCAGCTAAACCCATGCAACCAAACCCTGAGTGGAACTGGACCCAGGTAGGCAATTGGAATGGTAACTCGGATTGGTCAAACTGGGCAGGACAAGGAGGTAGAGATAACATGCCATACCTAGATTGGGGGGGTGTCCCTACTTATAATAGGTTTGACTGCCTAGAAATGGTGGACTGACCACTACTCTCCACCGTCTTGGAAGACAGGAATATATCCCCCTCCAGCCCTCTATCCTTGTCGCCTGTAAGTTCCTCCCAACTCCCAAGTCCATTGACTCAAATAAAGTCACCATTAACCACATTAGCTACAACTGCCACAGATGATATAAACCTCTGTCAAGGCGCTGATATTCAGCCCAGTCCCGCTATCATATGTAACACGCAAGGGGACATCCTGTCCCTCTCTCCAAATTCCGATCCATGCGCAACAACTAAGACTCCTTCGCATATAGGATGCCCAGCGTATGGTACTGAAACCCCGTCGTTCCATCTAGTTTCGATAATATTCTGGAATGTTGCAGGTCTCCGATCCAAGATCGTACTGGCACCTTGGTTAGACTTTGTCAACACGCACCAAATAATTTGCCTGCAAGAGACCTGGACAATTAACCCACTGCATATACAAGGATTCATAACACTTCATTCCCCAGCCAGTCCAACAACACATGGTAGACCCATGGGGGGCCTTGTGGTTTATATTTCTAACACCTTAGCAGCAAAGAAAACCATAACTCTACGTACTACACCAAATTATCAAATTATTTTGCTCACTTTTAAAAATGGTATATCTTACACTCTTATAAACTTTTACAACAATTTAACACCAGCAGATTGTGCAAAGACTGTGTCTGATATTTCTTTGTATATAACTGAACAACGTGTTAGGTATCCATCAGCTATGAGCAATGTAATATGGGGAGGGGATTTTAACGTACAACTGTGCCCTAACTATAAGAAAACTGTCTGTGGCCTCTTAGATGAACATGATTCCCCGTTGACCCACTTTACCCATACCCCTGTAGGAGACTCTTTTAATGATAGTCTAATGTCCCTAGAAGTGATGTTCGCAAATGAACTCGTAAACCCACCTGTGGAATTTAGACCTACGTTTCATGGCAGGGGTTGTTGTAGTACCATAGATTTTATACTATGTTCTTATTCTGTAATGGGTACGCTTCACCAATTTACTACAGGCTCAGAAATAGCCGGCGATCATTTTCCTAACAGTATTAAGATCAAGTTACCTACGACTGCTCCCAATACACCGAAGAAGAGTTTGCTGACCCAAAAAGCACTGACTATGGATAAAACAAATGGTTACTCTGTGAAATGGTCAAGTGTTGACCCATCAGTTACCTCAAGTAAGGTCATAGCTAAGGCTCTCCCGTGGATTTCCACCTGTCTCGATGAGGACTCCTCCCACGAGCAAATTATTACTAGCTTCGGAGAAATCCTCAATACCATCCAGAAGGTATTAACCCGAAAGCCCAACCCAGGTAACCACTCTGAGCCTCGATGGTTCAACGTGGCTTGTAGGAAAGCCCTAACCGCCTTAAAAAAAGAGCTACACAATCCAAATAGAGATAAAGATACTGTAGCTAAATTAAGAACAGAATACAAACAGGCCCAAACGAGTTGCAAAAAAGATCATAAAAATAAACTGTGGGCTCAATTACACGAGAGCTGCCAGAGTAAGGACAGCATTCAGTTCTGGCAGATTGTTAAATCCCCATTCCTGCTGGAGGCTAGCTCACACCAACACCTGGACGTGGCCGTGACTGCCGACGAGTGGGTGTCTCACTTTTCCAAGATCTTTAGTGATCAACCCCCGGAACACTTTGCACAATCCACCTCAATAACCGACTCCCCAACAAAAAGGGTTTATCCAATTGATCTTCATTTTACCCTAGGAGAGGTTATAAGTGCACTTTCTTCCTCTAAAACAGGTAAAGCGCCGGGCCCGGATGGTGCACCGCTCGACATATTCATATGTAACTTGGAACTATGGTCCCCAGTCATCACGCAGCTGTTGGCCGCAGTCTTAAACATCGGCCTTCTGGATTCTTGGTCTTCCTCGATACTCCTTCCAATTTTTAAGAAGGGTGAAAGAAACAACCCCGCCTGCTACAGACCCATTTCCCTCCTGGATTCATTGGGTAAGGTCGCGGGTCGCCTAATTCTGGAACGTTTACAGGATTGGGCGGCAGAAAAGAACATCATTACTGACCTCCAATATGGATTCCGGGAGGGACTGGGTACTGTCGAACAGGCTCTGAATCTCACCCTTCTTATTGGGAAATATGTGGGAGTAAAACGTGGCAACCTATTCATGGTCTACGTCGACCTTAGTGCGGCGTTTGACTGCGTAATTCACGTCAAGCTGTGGTCCATCCTGGAGGAGTTGGGTGTTGATCCTCCCCTCATCAAATTTTTGCGCGAGCTCTATACAGATGCCTCGGCTTGCGTAAGATATGGTAGGGGTGGAGAGTTAACATCCTCCTTTCCAGTAACTCGTGGAGTACGGCAGGGTTGTGTCCTGGCTCCCTTCTTGTTTAACTTATACACTAACGGTTTGGAAGAAGCCATGCTAGAAGGGAGTCAGGATCTACCCACCATTAATCATCGCCCTATTCCAGCGTTACTTTACGCTGACGATTCTGTACTCTTTGCTATGACCCTAGTACAGCTCCAGAAACAGCTGGACAAATATTGTACCTATATGCTTTCGCTTGGGCTAAAGGTGAACAAGACCAAGACCTTTGTCATGCACTCCGGGCCCAAGGTAAAAAGTTCCAAACATCTCTGTATCGAGCATACCAAACTGGAACGTGTGAGGGAATACCCCTATTTGGGTATCTTAATAGATGACCACCTGACATGGAAAAGGGCATTGGTAACCAGAAAATTACTCTTTCAACGAGCTACCTCTGCCCTTGTTTCATTTTCCAGAAAATTGGGTAAACCTACTCCATCAGCGCTCCTTAAGATCTTCCAAGCCAAATGTCAGAGTATCGCCACATACGGAGCTGGGGTATGGGGTTATGCTAATGTTATGGAACTGCAAAAAGTCCAAAATGTCTTTACCAAATATCTGCTGGCCCTCCCACAGAGTGCCCCCACCTATGGATGTCACATCGAGCTCGGGATTGACTATTTGGTAGATTACATCAAATGCCAACCTGTACTCTTGTGGCATCGTGTTTGGTCCAAACCACAATGTCATCTTACACGTGCCCTGATCTCTGAATGTTTAGAGATGTCAGCCTGGAAAAACATCCCGTGGCTGGCGTACGTGGTTAACTTCCTGAAAGATCTGGATCTTACTGAGTATATTATCGAGCCATCTTCTATCAGTGGGATAAGCAGAAAATCCTTGAAAAACCTATGTCTCAGTCATTTAAGGGAATTGCGCTTGTCTGGTGAAGTTTCCAAGCAATCTAATGTACATATTCTGATGCTTCAAGTTTCACCAGGCATACAGCCTTACCTTACATATTACATAACTAACCACGAAAGGTATTTATTAACCAGGTTTCGATTTAATTTGTTTTTTCGTTTGGTTTCTTTCCCAAAAATGTCAACTTGGACTCATGATCTGGGGAAATGTCCTTGTGATAAAGTATCCTCGCAATCAACCATGCATACAGTATTGTTTTGCCACTATTACACTGAAATACGTAGGCGCTGGGTTTTACCAGTGCTGCGCCAGTTGGGGTTGAGGACCTGTCGCCCGGCGTTTCTAGCGCTACAACAGCTTGATACTCAATATGTGGCAAAAAGCTTAGCTATGTTTTTGAAATTAAGCCTATCAACTCGCAAAGCTATAGAACTGTCCCCTACTTGAATATCTGTATATCTGTATTTATCATGTTTTGCGAACCCGAATGTATTTCTTTCTCATTTATTCATCTTAATCTGTACTGTAATAATGTATTGTAATAACAATTATGCGCCTTATTTATGATGATGTTTTTTAAACAACCTGTGTACTTTTTATGATTATCAAAATGATTAATCGAATAAAAGACTTTTTGACTTGAGTAGTGTGTAAGTTTAATAAATGTACTCTTACTTTTATACAGACTGGATAATCAATTATTGATTGTTATTTCTGCGCACCTGCAAATGGCGATTATTAGTTATTAGCCCACACCACCTCCCTTGAGTAAGCCTCAGACTGCTCTGCAAGCTACCATCTGAGTGTCAGATGCTATAATTGGGTGTTTGGTTCCCAGTGAAGGACAAATGTAGTCATGTTACTTGTGCAGGCCTCACAGATGCTGCCTCGTTTTCCAACACAGGTGGATTATGGGAACCATTTTGTCAGTATTCTAAGGCTGCACACAACAACTCAGACCTGCCAGGCAGGGTAGGTGTCAAGCTCCAGCAACTGCCAACGAATGTCGAGTGCAGTTCCTTCACTTATAAGAATAAGAAGATTAGTAATAACAGCAGAAAAATAAACCCTGACAAACAAACAAGTGAATTAAAAGAACTGTGAAAGATTTGCTAGAAAAACAGTATCAGACCACCCTTGATAATAAGAACCTAGTCTCAATTCTCAAAAATGATGCACCTCTGTGCCAGCAAAGTTACATCCTTGTGCTGGTGCAGATTATCGACTTTTTGCACTTCATTGGGCCTTTCTCAAGTACGCCTTGCATGTTGCCCCAGCTGCAGGAAGACATTTGTGAATTTCTTGTTATGTACTTATCATCTTCCTGTGTTTCACTAAGCACACACAACAGCTTTCAGTCAGCTTTCCTTGGCACTTGGTCACTCCCCTCCTCCTCTTGACCAAACATTTTTTTTTATTTCAGCTGTCAGGAAATTGACAATATTTTTTTTTATCAGGTCCATTTTGCTGAATTTGTTTCTGTAAAAGAAGCAGCCCACTGACTTGGCCTTTCTCTACAGTTTGCTCCTGTGGGTTGGTTGGCATTCTGCAGTTGTGTGATTTCTCCTCATCCTACTTTCTGGACTGAACAGGCATTTATTCGTCCCAGTAGTGTTTTAAGTGAAAGCCAATCAAGGTTCATAATAACCGGTCACCTATGTAGTGCATAATCGTAAAACCTTCAAAATGCTGTGATAAAGATGATGCTATTAACCCAACCGGATGTTAATCATTTAATCAACCTCAAAAAGATGAATCTCTAAGTGAATTTGAAGGATTTGGAACTGTGCAAGTGAGGTTAAACCGATTTCTGCAGGGGATGCATTAGTGCACTGAGATATCTCACAGGATTTTTTTAAATGAACAAGTCCACCTCATCATACGCATGCTAGAATAAATCTCACACCTGGAGAACCTCAGTGTCTGCAAGCTTCACATTTAGGATCTGCTGCATCATCTATAATGTAGTCAACAACAAGACTTCAGCATCCTGGTGACCAAGACATCCACTGGAACGTGCACAACACGCACCAGTAGCATCCCCTGTCTGGAAACAAGTATATGCAATTGGGAAAACATGATAAGTCTTCTCCTGCTATTTACCCCATGGTAGATAATTCTACCCCAATAAAAGTCTGTCAGGATCCAGCTCTTCCTCTAAAATCATGAAGAACCAAAGATTCATTTTTTCAAGCAACAACTCATTGCAAAATAAACATTCTCCTGCTGAGCTTGCTGACAAAGTAGCCATATAGGTTGTATGATAAAGGTACACAAGGGTCAACCACATGTGCCTCTACCACGCAGCCTGAACCACAAATGTGCCTTAACCACACATTCCTTTACCACGCAATTTCATGATAAAGGCATGAATGGTAAGGGTGTATATGTGGCTAAGTTCACCTCTACTTTGACCCTCCTCCCCTCTGCCCATAGCACAACATTACAAACCCCCTACCTGCCCCCAGCCCTAAGTCCTAAATTACAAACCCCCTACCTGCCCCCTCCCTAAGCTCTAAATTACAAACCCCTACCTGCCCCACCCTAAATTACAAACCCCCTACCTGCCCCTACCCTAAACCCTTAATTACAAACCCCCTACCTGCCCCTCCCTAAGCCCTAAATTAAAAAAACCCTACCTGCCCGCCCTAAATTACAAACCTCCCCCTGAGCTTTAAAAACGCGCCATTCCTTAAATACTCCCTCATGCCCAGCCCTTAAAAATAGCCCTAAAAAGTTCAAACTTAACACCGACCCCCTCGAAAGGGACTACAGACCAGAGCCCTAGAAACTTGAACCCGCCCCTTGAAAGCAACCCCAGCCCCACTTGCTTATCCGTGTCCCCTTCCCGTTCCAACGCTCCTGTTTCGAGTCCCTGCCCATACCGAACACTAGAGCACATTTTCCTTAACCACTCATATGCATGGTTTGGGCAAATGCTTTGTTTGGGGTAGCGTGGTTACACTTGCAGGCTTCGGGAACACGTGGCTCTGGCTGCGTAGTTCAGGATGTTTCCCAGCATGTAACTCCAAAGCCCACCTTCACAATCCTATACCTAACCCACCTTACCCCATTTGCCCTCTCCCAAAATTTCTTTGAAACCTTCGCCCTTATCACCTCTCCCTCATTGTTCTCCTCCAAGGTGTCTTGCACCCACTACACATAAAATGTATACTTGCTTCCTGCAAACCACCTTGTTCCTTTGTAGTTAGCTTTGTGATACATTATTTTCCCTCTGTCTCTATCTCTCACTTTATCTGTCTCTTACACACGCACACAAGCGCACACACACAATGTTGTGTTATGAGGTTATGTTATGCTATGTTATAGTCAGAGCCTTCCTTAACATTTTTGAAGAGGAATTCATAAACTTCCATAACCATTTTTCTTCAGCATGACATAACGTTTACATAATATAAATGCACTTAGCTGTCTATGACATCACCATTGGACTAGATACAGTCTTTCACACACTAGTAAGTATGTTATGTCACAGCTAGTGATTAAAAAACTCAAGGTGTGAGCAAGCAGGTCTGGCTTACCCCTAGGTATGGTTTGAATAAGCAGTACCTTGAGGCAATCTTTCAGTGTCTATTACAAAGGAAAGGCTGGCCTAAAACGCAGGGATCTGAGACAAGGCTCTGGAATGGACCAGAGCGTCCGCCTCCCCCTTTCTGGTCCATGGCTTCCAAGATCATCTGCGTCATCCCTCAGACAGACATTTTTCAACATCTACATGGCCCGCTCGCTCACGTCACCAGACTGCAAGACCTCAACATTGTCTCCTACGCCGACGACACAAAGCTGATCCTCTCCCTCACCAAGGACCCCCTCACAGCCAAAACCAACCTCCATGAAGGAATGACAGCCGTTGCCGAATGGATGAAGAACAGCCGTCTGAAGCTGAAATCTGACAAGACAGAGGTCCTCATCCTCGGCTCCACCCCCTCAGCCTGGGATGACTCCTGATGTCCGACCACCCTGGAAGCAGCACCAACAACCACCGACCACGCACGCAGCCTGGGGTTCATCCTCGACTCAACACTCTCCATAACCAAGCAAGTCAACTCCATCTCATCCTCCTGCTTCAACACCCTCCGCATGCTCAGGAAGATCTACAGGTGGATCCCAACCAACACAAAAAGAACGGTCACCCAGGCCCTCGTCAGCAGCAGGCTGGACTATGGAAACGCCCTTTACGCGGCAGCCCGGGACAAACTGCTGAAACGACTGCAACGCATACAGAACGTCTCTGCACGCCTGATCCTCGCCATCCCTCAACACAGCCACATCACACCCCACCTGAGAGACCTGCATTGACTGCCTGTCAACAAGAGAATCACCTTCAAACTGCTCATCAACGCACACAAGGCACTCCATGAAACCGGACCATCATACCGCAACAGACGACTCACCTTCTACATCCTGAACCGCCAACTCTGGTCCGCCGACCACACCCTCGCTAACTTCCCCTGAATCCGAGGAGCGACTGCCGGCGGCAGATCGTTCTCCTACCTCGCTGCCAAGACCTGGAACACCCTGCCCATCCTCCTACGGCAGACACAAGACCTACTTACCTTCAGGTGACTACTCAAGACTTGTCTCTTCGAGCAGTAGCAGCAAACTCACCCCTAGCGCCTTGCGACCCTCACGGGAAAGTAGTGCGCTTTACAAATTTCATGATTGATTGATTGATTGATTGATTGGATGTAAGCGCAGACTGGATTCAGACTGCGCCATGCCAGAACGCACTGCATAGTAGGAGCACCAGCAGTGAACTGTGTTTCCCAGTGGGCTACAGACCTTTGCGGGTCTAGAGAAGGAAGCCATATTGGCTCTACAGGTATAACTTCCCTTAAGGTGCTCTGCACTCTTGCTTGGCTATTGTGCTACAATGTTGCTGTAGTGGGACATAGCGACATGGATGTAGGATTTCAAGCATCAACACCTTTGGTTCCTAGGGGAATGGATTATGGTCTACAGAAAAGTATCCAGAAGTCAAATTTTATATGAAAACGAACCTTGAACTCTTCCTTATGCACTTCTTTCAAATTTGAAGACTGTGGTTGAAAGTTCTGCTAACAGTTCTTCGGATTGAACAGAACGGATTCCTCATTTGGCATTTCACAAACATATAAATATTAACGAACATATTTTATAAGTTGTACTGGGCTAAAGTAGAAATTATTCTCATCTTCCCCAAAAGAGCTCATAGCAACAAATCTGGAATGACACAGCCCTATTCTGAACATCTAGAGATTTGTAAGTGCATATGTATTTTGCAAGAGATTTATATTCTTAATGTTTAACTTTAAAGAAGTGTCAGTTAGCTTTCAAGGTGTCCGGAGATGGTTATATTGGGATTTTGCCAAGATATATCACTTCACAAGTACAAAATATGATCGGTGTTCCAATGATAATTTGCTTAAGGCATCTCTTTTTCTTGTAGAGTGCCACTACAACCTGCATACCTACTTGACCTCAGAAGGTACAAGGTAGAGTGTGGAGTCCTGTGTCTCTGTTTTCTTTTTTGCTCCAGTCCTCTTACCCCAGTTTTACCACTGGTCTTCATGTCTTAGTGTATGTGGACTCTGGTGGGTAGCGGATCGGAAAAAAAGGAGGCTTCTGTTAGATCTTGCACGCAAGATTAGTGCAAACTTGACAATTTGCCTGGCACACAATATCAATCCAACACGAATGATGGATTCAGACACAACTCTGCCTCAGAGCCTAAAAGTCATAACCAAATTACAAAACTTGACTTTACTCAAATCAGAGAATAAGACAAATTACTTAAAATGAGCAACTGCGAAGCAGGAGATAGGTATTTTGTGGAAGTTAGAGAAGACAGATGCAAGTCGAATTCCCTTGTCAAATTGACTTGCATCTTTCTTCCCTGATTGCAACTCAAGTTCATGGGCTTTGCCAACTCCTTTGAGGGATACAGTGTTTTTTGCATATTCCTGTTCCTCCGTGATTCATGTTATACCCGTAGCTTCTCTAAATAGGTTTTCTGGGGCTCCAAAGAAGTTTGCACTGCTTCTCAATCATTGTCAGTTACATTTTTTGGTGTAAACCACCGACTTTCCCAGAGCAACAAACCAAAGTAGCTTTTAAATTGGATTGGCTTACCTGTGGCTACAAGTTATGATAGAAAGATAGATGTAGAACCAGGTTCAAAAATTACTTGTAGTTTAGTGTGTGCACCCACGGAGTGAGAGAGCGAATATTTCCTTCAGTATCTAGATGAAAATGTGTCTTATGGCTTTATTAGAGCTTCACAGTCTCCTGCTTCTTCACCTGTATTCTTTGTACTCTAGAACGTGGGTGAGTTGAAGGTGTGCGTTGATAACAGAAAGCTGTGAATAATCAATTCCCCTTGTCTTTGATATCTGCCTTATTATATTTTATTATAAATGCCAAATATTCACTAAGGAAACACCTCGGGTTGAAAGAGTGCCTCTTGATACGGGCCATTAACGACTTTGCTGTAAAGACAGTGTGAAGTGAACCCAAAGAGTAAAATGTGAAAGCAGCTGAGGCCCTAATGCTGACTGACATGCACATCTACCCAGGGGATCTCAGTCATTTGTGATACCTCAGCCAACTGTAGCTTTTAGGCCAACAACACTTTGCCACCTGGGACATGTAGGCTCATGCTTATAAGGAGACCAGTTGAACTGTGAGCTCCTAAATTTAGAGTGCTCTTGTCTAATATGTTAACACCCCTGATGATGCCACATATGATGCTTGTCTAGTTGGTAGCACTGGTCATGACATATGTTATAAGTATAATAACCTGCGAGTAGGTGATATTCACCTGTGATGCTCCTGAGAGAGGTTTTTTATACAGTTAAGCAGTCTACTTTGATTTAGGATGTATTATCTAGCTGTCCGGAATTCATTAAGAATAGAAAGGCTAGGCTTCAGGCATAAATCCATGTTCAGGTATCAAGCCATGGACGCCCATTATGGACCTCTGAGGGCAACAGTGCCTATGGGTTTCCCTTTCATTCCCCTGGCATCACCCTTGCTACCATTGGTCCCAAGAGCCATAAACATAAACAGAGGAATAAGGATCTGATTACGAGTTACAGTGTAAATTCCAATCCCTGGGAAAAATTGAATTTGTGTTTAGATTTACATGACAAGTTCTCTAACTTTTACTTGGGGAAAAAATGTGTAAATAGAACTATAATTTCTGGTGGATGCCTGGAAAAGCCCTAACCAGGCGGATGATTTTGGTGTGATAAATACCTATAAATACCTATATCCTGATGTTGTTGATGCTGATGTCAGGGCAGACACGTGTAACAGGACTATTAACCGCATCTTTCTCAACCCAAAGGAACTGCATTTACGGAAACAGTCAATGTCTCTCCCCGTACAGAATTTGGGATCATTTTTTTTTTTTTTCAAAACTGGTTTTATTGAATCGCAGAAATAAACATCCACAGTGCTCCGAACCCCGGAGGGGCTGTGACTACAATCACAATTCATGTTGTGCGATACATTTAATGAAAATACCTTCTACTCTCCACCCCCCCCCCCAACTACCCAACCCCCTCCCCCGTCCTGCAACACTCCGTCTCTCCACCACTGTTATGGGTAAGTATACAATCATATATGGAAATAACTGTGTCTCAATATGCCCACTACATCTGCCCTTCCTCGCCCCTTAGCGGCGGTGGGGGCTCCAGCCACAATCCCCTGTAGTCCGCCCATCTCTTCCATATTTTATAGTGTTTTGTGGGACAGCCTCTGGCCTCGAACACCGGCCGCTCCAGTCCCATGCAAAAGTCCAGGCCTTTCCTCTACCCGGCTACTTTGGGAGCCCCAGGGTCCTTCCAGGCCTGAGCCACATCACGTTTGGCCAGTGTTAGTCCCAGCAGCAGCAAGTGTCGCTTGTAAACTTTCCCGCCCACCCCTTCAAGCACATGAAGCAGGCCCAGTTTCGCCGTGCGAGGGAGCTCCCACCCCAGCACCTCCGACAAACAGTCCCACACACCCTTCCAGTATCTCGCCAGGCCACTACATTCCCACACTGTATGTAAAAGGTTGCCCAACTCATGACCACATCGCAAGCACACCGGGGACTCAATCAGCCCTGCCTTCCACAATCTCTCTCTGGTATAATATGTACGGTGGAGGTATTTGAATTGTATTAGGCGTAAACGGACTGCTATTGCTGCTCCCTTGGGGGACTCAAGAGCCTCCCGCCAGTCCTCCTCCTCCAGTTCTCCCACATCCCGCTCGCAACGATCTCTTAAGGGCTGTAGATCCGAGGAACAGTGTGTCACTAATGTTTGGTATATTTTGGATATTTTACGATCCTCTAAATCCCCCATAAAGATTTTTGCCTCTATCGGGCTGAATTCGGGTAGTGTAGTCAAGCCCACTAGCGCATGTGCCAGAGCGTGCCTAAGATGTAGATAGCGAAAGAAATGGGTGCGGGGCATATTGAACTCTGCACTGAGGTCTTGAAAGGTTTTAAGCGTGGTGCCTCTGAGGACCTGGCCCAAAGTTGAAATACCTATCAAGTCCCAGCTCCTAAATCCCGGAAGGGACATCAGGGCCGGGAGTTGCCCGTTATGCCAGAGCGGGGTCTCCTCAGTCAGCTTTCCCCACCATCCCATGCGGCGCAGTGCTTGCCGCCATACCTGGAACACCACTTGCGTTGCTCTAGGCAGTCTCTTTTGCAGCTGTGGTGAGTATAAGACCGTGTGTAGGGAGTCAGGTTCCATCAGATATCGTTCTAGGGCATATGCCGGGTCCCCCCGTCACAGTACCACCAGTCATTCAGGACCACCAGATGTGAGGCCTGGTAATACGACAGAATATCTGAGGTCGCCAGACCCCCACAGTATGTGGACAGAAAGCAGGTCCACAGCGCTACTCTCGCCGCGCCACCGGCCCACAAAAAGCGACCGAGAGCCGAGTTAACCAGTCGGAACCAATACGGCGGGATTGAGAATGGGTGGTTTTGTAATTGATACAGTAATCTGGGAAGGGCAACCATCTTAAAAATGGCCGATCTACCATAAATATTGAGAGGCATGCGGGACCAGCACTTCATTTCCTGCTGCACTTTGTCCCATACCGGAACCACGTTGCGCTCCCATGCTATCGTCGGCATGGTTGTCAGGAACACTCCCAAACATTTAAGGCCCCCGACCGCTCTCTGCAATGTCGAGGCCCACGGCCCGACTTCAAAGTGGTCTCCCAAAGTCCATAGGGTGGACTTCTGCGGTTTCAAGCTGAGTCCGGAGACTACGCCGAAGATTCTCATGATGTCTAGGACCCGCGGCCCGAACCGGTTCACGTCTGTAAGAAAGAACAGAACATCATCTGCATATAGTGCAATTCTGTCCGACAGTCCCGCCTGCCACTCAAATCCCTTCAGCTGTGCATCCATCCGGACCCACGCCGCCAGCGGCTCCATAGCTAGAGCGAACAAGTAAGGCGAGAGGGGGCATCCCTGCCGAGTGCCACGTCCTATCGGGAAGGCTGCTGACACTTCCCCCGCCACCCTCACCGAGGCCGTCAAACCGGTATAAAGAAGCCGGATATAGGACATAAAGTGGGGCCCTAGGTTAAGGCGCGGAAGGAGGGCAAACAAGTAGGTCCAACTCAGGGAATCAAAGGCCCTGTCAATATCAGCTAGTAGTAGTGCCGCCTGATCCCCGGTTCTACTCATCGCCTCCACAGCCACGTGGGCTCGTCTAATATTATGCCGCGTCGCCCTGCGGGGCATAAATCCGGCTTGATCCGGATGGACCAAATCTGATATGTAGGGGAGAAGGCGATTCATGAGCGCTTTAGCAAGTATTTTGGCCTCAATGTTCAGAAGAGAAATTGCCGATAGGACTCGTGGCGGTCCGGGGGCCGACCGGGTTTACAAAAGACGACTATTTCCGCATGTCTCCAGTCCGCCGGCAGAAGGCCCTCCTCTCGTGCTGCCTCCAGGGCGGCTTTGTAGTGGGGCCCTAGTTGTAGGTGATAGCGCTTAAAAAATTCACTCGGGAAACCGTTGGGCCCGGGGCCCTTACCAGTATTGAGTTCCCACAGTGCCGTGCCCAATTCATTGGCCGAAAGTGGGGCCTCAAGGAAATCATGCACATCATTGGGAAGCGCGCGGGGCGGGAGATCAGTTATAAATTCATCAATATCAAGTGCCGCGAGAGAGTCCCGCGGGGCGCATTGCATCGCAAAGTAGCCAGCGAAGCTGTTCGCAAGTTCCCTTGGAGCTGAAATGGAGGCCCCGGTATCGTCTCTAAGGCCCGGCAGGTCCTGTGCCTGGAACACTTTTTGGCAGAGTCAATGAAGCATGGTGCTGGACTTGTCGCCCCATTGATAAATCCTACTTCTGGTCGCTAGCCAGATCTGGCGGGCCTCGTCCAGCTGGAGAGAGGCGTACGTCTGTTGCGCCAGTAGAAGTTGCCCTACGTCCTCTAGGCGATTCGCCACACCACATTGAGTTTCCAGCCGCTCCACCTCCGCTGCGGCCCGCACCAGTTCCTCCCGTCGTCTGCGCCGCGCCGCCGCACACCATGCTATATCTACCCCGCGCAGCGTAGGTTTTATAGCCTCCCAAACTGTCCGTGTGTCAGAGACCGTACCCAAGTTTTCTTCCCAGTACTGGGCGATAGCCACCTCTAGGTGTTGCTGGTACGCCTCCTGTTGCAAATGCCAGGTAGAGAGACGCCACCTGAATGGGCGCCTCTCCCTGTCGAGGGCAACCTCCACAACTACGGGGGAGTGATCCGAAAGTCCCCGCGGCTGAATAGCCGCCGAGACCACTCTGGTAAGGACCGCGGCAGGAACAAAAATGTAGTCTAGTCTCGAAAACAAGTGGTGGACCGCCGAGACGTACTTGAATTCCCTCTCATGTGTATGCAAATATCGCCATGCGTCTACCCAGTTCAGGCCACTCACCATGCCATGTAATCTAGTGGGGGTATCTACTGCGGGGTCCCCCCTGAGTCTGAGGCGATCAAGTCGACACTGCATGACATCATTCCAGTCCTCCCCTATCACCGCAAGGCTCTCTGGGATCTCGGCCCATACCGTGAAGAGTTTTTCAATCAGGGCCCATTGCAGTGGGGGTGGAGCATATACACTCCCAAGAACCACTGATTCTGAGCCCACCGTCCCCTGCACAAAGACATAACGGCCCTGGGGGTCTATCCAGTGTTTAGTGTGTGTGTATGCCAGTCTACGAAGTATCAGCAAGGCCACCCCCCTGGAACCTCTCCCGAAGCCCGCGTGATAGACCTGATCATAGCCATATCTCTGTAAGCTCAGTGCTTTGTTACCCATGAGGTGTGTTTCTTGCAGCATCAGGACATCTACATTCTCCTTCTTCCCTTGTCGCAACACCGCCCCCCGTTTGATCTTGTCCAGCATACCCCTCACATTCCAGCTCATTACTCTCATTAGGGCACCAAGTTGCGCCCGCCTAGGGTTTTCAGCCCCCATCTAAGCGCAGATGAATTCGTACAGCAGGTAGTAGGCTCAACAAGCGTGGACACCACAACAGCATCATTCGAGACAATCGTGTGCAGGACAGCCCTTCCCCCCCACCTCCCTCAGGCCCCAACCCCCCCCACCAACTGCAATCAACTTCCCACAACTCCCCCCCCCGCCCCCACCCCATACCTCAATGAACAATGAAGTACCTGTCGCGGCGTAGCGTGGCTCCTGCCCCCAATATGAGACAGACCGCCCACCCCACCAATGGACCCCCATCACTACCCAAAAACCACTAACAAACTAAACCTAACAGAGGGGTCGAGTCCGCCCTCCCTATGCCGTCCCCCCACCCGACTCCCAAAACCACAAAGTTACTTGTACAAATGAAGTTCTTTGCCATGGTCCGCCAAGGCTGTCCACATCCGTGGGGAGCGAACTATCTCCCCTCAAATCTCGATGGAGCAATCACTTTTCGCTGCGGTAGCTAAGACGCCGGGTCCTGAGAGTCTGGAGCCCCAGTAGCTCCCGCCGCCCCATTCTCCGTGGAGGAGTTTTTCTTAGAGCGGGACCTCCAATTGCTTCTGCTGCGCGACCGCCGTGGAGTCCGAGGGGGCCCAGTCGTGGAGGAGTCTGAATCCCGACCTGGGGTGGGTGTGCACTCTAATACGGACCGTCTCGTCCGTCCAGGCGAAGACTTCCTCTGGGGTGTTAAAGAATAAGGTCCTGGATTGAAACACCATCCGCAGGCGGGCCGGGTAGAGCAGGGCATATTGAATTTTCAGACCCCGCAGTCTCGCTTTGGCCTCAGTGAAGGATTGGCGCTGCTTCTGCACCAACTTAGTGTAGTCCGGAAAAATTAGGATCTTATGATTGTCGTACAGTAGAGGGTCCTTCAGACGGGCTTGTCGTAGGATCGTGTCGCGGTCGTGATAGTTAAGGAGCTTGGCTATCACAGGTCCAGGGCGTTCTCCCACCGGCGACTTCTGGGTCAGTGCCCTGTGCGCCCGTTCGACTATAAAGCAGCACGATAAGGACTCCGGCGGCATCCAACTTTCCAACCAAGTGGTCAAGAAGGCCTCCATATCACCCTTCTCACAAACTTCCGGAAATCCCACAAACCGTAGGTTGTTCCGTCGGGCGCGCCCTTCAGCATCTTCTGCCCTCAGGGTAAGGCCCCTCTGGCCGAGACAGAGACCTTATTTAGGAGGCTTTTAAAAACTCACCTTTTCACCCTCTAGGTCGCTCACTTTCTCCTGCTTCTCTCTCCACAGCGCGGGGACACGCCGAGATGGCGTCACCAGGCGCTTTATAAAATCCTTTATTATTATTATTATTATTATGCCCTCCATGCTGGCCACCTTCTTCTTAAGGGTCGCGACGTCATCCTCCACTCCAGTAATCCTTATTTCGGCTTCCGTTATGCGAGCCACTGCGTTGCGCAGGTCTTGGCGCAGTAATGTCACATCTGCTCCAACTGCCCCAATTTTTGCATCTAACATGTCCCGGGACTGTGTTATCGCCGCCATGAGGGCAGCATTATCAGGGACAGACGCAGGAGGTCCCCCAGCCACACCGGCACCCCCTGGCGTCCCCGTGAATTTGTCTATGGTGCCCTGTTTGGAGGTGTGTCCGCTATTGCCGCTCCTCGTCATAGCTGCCAAGGTATGTGGAGATTAGGTCCAAGGCTCTATAGGGATCATATCTTTAAGAGTTTGTTTACTCTGCTGTTTCCACTGCTAGCACCACAAAATCGGTGGTAATTCAGCGGCCATCTGCAGGACAAAGAGTTAACCCTATGCTGTTGTCATAGGACAGAGGGTGTGTGATGTCACTTTTGGTATCCCTGAATTCTAGACATCCAAGTATAATCCTCAGCAGCTATTAATGATGAGAGGTGCACATGAGTTAAAAGCTCCTTAGAGATATTGTTGACTCTGAAACAATGTTGTCAAAGCCCACGGTCAGTTTCCAGTTGTTGTTACAGGTCTCATGTTATCAAGAGGTTCCACACAGGGATGTATGACCTTACAACGCATACTTTTACCACGCATACCTTTACAACGCGGTATTTACAACGAATACCGTTACAACGCATAGCGCTTAGAGGTGCTGGATAGTGGTAAGTATAATTTTCTATTCCAACTCCAGTCCCCGTGGACACTAGGGAAGGTGTTGGATAGAAAATTAAACTTATTCCCTATCCTAGAGCGCCCCCCAGCGCAATGCGTTGTAATGGTATGCGTGGTAATGCCTGCGCTGTAATGGTAGTACGTTGTAAAAAATGCGTGCTAAAGGTTGTATACCTCCACACAGTCTCTACAAAGTCAGTAGTTAATGGTGGTTAATGAGGAGGTCAAAATCCTTCTACTTGGAGATGTACTGTTGTGATGTTCATACTACACCCCAAGAACTGCCCTGGGGCGCTGTTGCTTCACTTTTTTTTATATTGTATCTAACAATTTGTAATAAAACAGAAATAAGGTTTCACCTGTCTGCTGTTTGTGACTTCATGATCTCCAAATTTTACTGTTAATATTGATTTCTCAAATTCCCAACTAAATATCAGAGTGTGTGTTGCATGTTTGCTACTGATGTATGGTGTTTGGAAGATTGCTCAACCACCAAATGGAATTGAGGGAAATCACATGCTGCAATAATCAGGAAAGCCAGTTTCTCACTGTTGAGTTGCAGGTGTTTTGCAGTGGCTCTCAAGGCTAGTAGAGGAGATAGCATGTCAAGGCATGACTTTTAAAAACTATGCCAATGACCGCCAGCTTGCAATGCGCATCGATGGACAGAATTGGTAGGTTTAAGGACTCCCATTGTTCACTGAAGGTGACTCATGACTGCCCAGTGAATGGCCAACAGTGGATACTATATGAATGGTGCACCCTAAATGGTTCAACAATGGAGGGCATGAGGAGGCGATCCCTCTGCAATGTCTCTCCCATTAGCAGTTCTACATCTTTGGCAGACTTTGAAGAGTGACCACCAAGCTGGGAGAGTTAGTGCAGCAGCTCAGCATCATGATGATGCAAATGAGGTCTCCATGGATGTCAAGGTATATTTTGTTGCAAGACCAGGCAATTCCAAAGGGTCCTAAACAAGCTTGCTCCAGATTTCGAGCGCCAATACACAGCCCCTCCCCCCCAGCCCCCCAGAAAAGGCTGAGATCATATCCTGGCTTGATTATGGAAAAGCCACATTCAACAGGTTAGGAACTACCCCCCAGATTCATCAAAGTAACGTTTTGCAAGTCCTTATTAGCGAATTTTAAGGATTCGCTATTAAAGACTCGCAAAACGGGATGCATGTAGAAATCGCAATATTTGATGCGATTTCTACTGCTTCCTTATTTGCGATTCGCTAATTGCAAATCGCAAATAAGGAATGGCTTTCCCATTCATTCCTATGGGCCTAAAGGCCCATAGGAATGAATGGGGAGTCATTCCTTATTTGCGATTAGCAATTAGCGAATCCCAAATAAGGAAGCAATTTCAAGGGTGCC
This sequence comes from Lissotriton vulgaris, assembly GCF_964263255.1. Classification (NCBI taxonomy): domain Eukaryota; kingdom Metazoa; phylum Chordata; class Amphibia; order Caudata; family Salamandridae; genus Lissotriton; species Lissotriton vulgaris. The sequence continues at coordinate 1,802,222,544 of NC_141693.1, forward strand.
AGGGTGTCCAAAGGACACCCTGTAGGACCCCTGAAATGGTAATGTACACTGCAAATGTACATGTATTTATATAGCGCAAATCACCGACCCGGCATCTAAGCGCTTGCTTAGGGAACCCGTCCTGGTATTCCCCTGTGAGATAACCCCGGCAGGGTATCCACAAGGTGAAAGCCAGGCATCCCACCGCAAGGGGCCGTTGTGGAGATTAAGCAAGCTATTGCCCAGAGTCGCAGAGTGTGAACCCATGAATCGAGTAGACACCGGAGCGAGAATTGTCGAGTCCGTGGACATTGTCGGACTCAAGACCCGCCGAGCCAGGAATTGAACCCTGGTCCCGGGCTGACCTCTGCTTCCAGGTCTGCCTCCTCTAACCAGTGAGCCACACTTCTCCACTGGTGTTGCGCACACACATGTCCAAAGGACATGTGTGTGTGTAACATACAACTTAGAAAAATGCACTGAAGTGCATTTTTCTAAGTTTTTGCTATTTACCACGTAGTTAGATTTCGCTGTAAATAGCGGCCCCAGATTGCGAATTTGCAATTTTAAAATGGATCATGAATTGCATTTAAGGAATCTCAAATTGAGATTCCTTAAATGCAATTAATCGCAATTTAGCGATTTCTAGACTTGCGATTTTTCCATTTGGGATGATGAATCACAAATGCAAAAATGGCGCTCGCAAAGGGCCAGATTCTGAGAATCTGGCCCTTTGCGAGCCGATTTCGGCTTGATGAACCTAACTGTAAGGACTAGGGGCCCGATGTAGGTAATTCCGATTTACCGACTCTTAAATACCGAATCATACCGATTCGGTATTTAAGAGTAGGTAAATTGGAAGTAGGCAGATGTAGGTAATTTTCATTTTCCAATTACTGATTCTGTAAGATTCGGTATTTACCGAATCGTTAAATACCGAATCGGTATTTCCCATTGATTCCTATGGGCCTTGAAGGCCATAGGAATCAATGGGAAATACCGAATCGGTATTTACCGATTCGTTAAATACCGAATCCTGGCAGGGGGAACGGGGTGTCACTTTGACACCCTGTAGCACCCCAATTGCAGGCTTGTGTGCCATGTGGCACACATACATGCCCTAAGGGCATGTCTGTGTGTCACATGGCATAGGTGTACATGCACAGATGTGCATGTACACTGGAATTCGGTATTTTACCACCCAATAGGATTGGGCGGTAAAATAAGAATTCCTAAGGGCCTGTGGCACTGCAAACTGTGCCACCTACATCTGGAATTACCGATTCGGTAAATATACCGAGTCGGTATTTTACCGAATCTGTAAATTTACCGAATCGGTAAATTTACAGATTCTGTAAAATTCGGGCCCCCTACATCTCAAAAACCAATTACCGGTCGGTAACGGCCAAAATCGGCCGTTACCGACCTGTAATTGGCGACCTACATCTGGCCCCAGATGTAGTAAGAATCAATTCGCAAAAAGCATCACAAATTGCGCATCAACCTTTTTTCAAATAGATTCTGATTTTACACACCAACCTGAGGTACTAATAGATTACCATTTGGAGTGAGTCACAATTCAACCCACTTCGTAAATATTATTGAGTTAGATAACAATTATGACCCATTCTAATTTGAGGACTTGACATGCATGGGGGGGGGTCTTGTTACCTGCCTGCTTCCTGTCTGCTGTGCCCTGCGTGCTCTTTGCTGCCCGCAACGCCGCATCTGTCAAATTTGAAACCCCTGGTGGTACGACGGTCCCAGGGGCTACGCGGCAACCACTGCATCTCCCATTGCTACACACACTCTGGGGAGGACCACAACCCCCAGAGTGCATTGCACCAGCCCGCCGCTGCTGCGAGTGAGGGGGAGGCAGGGCAAACATGCTTATAGTGCAGCCTCTCCCACCGTGGTGCAGGACGCGCATGGGACTCAGCCTGGACGAAGCCCGGACCAAGGGCGGGCCCGTCTGAGCCCGCCAGAGGCCGAAGGAGGCTGGGCTGGGCCACACCCCTTTTGCTGTTCTAAGACTTTCTGAGCCCCGGACTTTGATCAACTCTGAGGTTATTTTTGCTTTTTGGCCATGTCCTCTAAACGTAAGGTTACTGGACTGAGGGTGGGGGTGGGGGGGGTGTAGTGGGAATGCTGGATGCGTTTTTATCAAGGGCAGAATCAGTTTTAACTCACAAAATACAGCTCACAGAAAAAAGGCTTTATTTGGGGATGTATGCAGGGCAAAAAAGATCATCTCTGGGGGCTATAACTTTGGTCAAATCTCCCTTGGGTGCCCCGCAAGCCATGCTCCGCCCAAGTTTGGACACATTAGATGCCAGTTCTGCTGGGGCCCCAAGTGATGGCCTAACCTCTAAATCAGGGACCTTCGAGGCGGACATCCTAGGGATCTCGGAACTCACCCAAAGACCAAGGTTGAGTGTTCCTTGGGATCAGGCGGTGACTGCTACTAAGGAGAAGTTAGATTTGCCTGCATCCCCTCTCCTATCCCAAGTTCAAACTTCAATCACGTCCGGGGCAGCCCAAGGTGATCCCGCCACCAGACCTAAAAGAACTGTTAGGGAAAGGGAAAGTGTGGCATGTTCCTCTAAGTCTAGGTTTGGAGCAAAATAGTGAGGGGGGGAACGGGGAACCGCCTGCAAAACGTGCAAGGGGTGGTGTGGCAATGAGAAATAAGGCCAAAGCTAAGCTTAAACACCAAGCTTTAGGGAAATGCGAGAATTACTCCCCGAAACCCAATGGTGGTACGCCTTTTATTCTAAACCCTGATCCTCCCACCATGGTGGAGCACGGAGACGACCCTGATCATTGGAAATGCTTGGAGACATTAATTACTGGTCTCCTAGCGCCTTTCTTAAGCAAACTAGGGGCGATTGAAGAAATAATGCCTCATCTTTTAAAATCAAGCAATGTTTGAGACAATCTGGAGGCATGTTGGTGGCATAGTGCTACGCAGGGGATCTAAAGTACCCGCGGCGCCGTCGCTGCCAGAGACCATTGGTCCTGTGGGGGGTTCATAATAGGGATGTGGCTCATGGGGTAGGAACAAAGCTTACATGTAATGCATGCCCTGTCACGTCACAATCACTATGTTTGCCATCTGGTTCAGGGGGGGATATCGCCCTATTGTCCACGGGAGGCCAGGGGACAGGTGGCCCGGCAAATTTCTCTCGCCCACATGAACAGAACCCGCTCACGCCCGTGGGCTCCCTGAGACCATTATCTGTTGAACAGGCCAAATCCATCTCAAACTCCAGTAATCACCATAGAGATGGTCCCACTATGTCGAATGCTGTGATCACCAAGCCCTCTGGGGATATATTAGATCTGCCACCGGCTGCATGGCCTTATGTCTTGGTTTTGGCTGGTGTTCCCCTGCTCAGACCAGACCAATCTGAATCTTGGACCCAACTGCGTAATAAAACCATAGATTGGTTATCCAGATATAAAGGCTTTTGGGTACCTATGAGTAATAACATCATTATGGTATGTAGAGTTGGGTGGGTGGGATGGTTGTTAAAGAATATTGAGGGGGATTGTGTGGTTGTCAACCTCCGAAATCCGCGCCGTGCCCTATGACTGCCACCTCCATCTGGGCTTTGCCATTGGGATTTTTCTACAGGCCCCTATCGGGAACATTGATGGAGCTAGCTCCCCCCATTCCTGTTTCAAATAGGTTTCAGGCACTCTCTGGACTAGACACGGTTTTAGATAACCTGGAGGAAGTGATGGAGAATGAAATACATGCCCCCACGGTTAGTTCACCGCTTTCGATTATATTTCCCTCTTTGAACTGCCAGCCCCCTCCAGCTGGTATTGCAGACCCTAGCTCTACCCCGGCATTAACTGATGGAGGCAGTATGAAACTTTTATCCTGGAATGTTGCTGGACTAAGGGCCAAAAGGGGTGACGCCAATTGGGAACTTTTCTTTGCTACTCACCATATTATAGCACTACAGGAAACATGGGAGGCTAATGAAGCCTATTTTTTGGATGAGTGTATATCCTTTCGTAAATGCGCTATACCGTCCCGCATGGGGAGAGCTAGGTGGGGGCTATTGTTGTTGATTAACCTCAAATTAATATATAATGCAAAGTTGTTAGATACATGTTCCCCATATATTTTGGGAGTTGAATTGATAGGGAAGAATATACCAACTCCTCTGGTGGTAAATTTGTATAATTCATTCACTAGTAGCGATGAGCTAGAGCATCTAAGAGCCCTCACTGCCTTTCTGGCCAATTATGCTGACAGCTCTGCATCTCATTATAATATATTAGTCCTGGGTGATTTTAATATTCATGTTTGCCCTACCAATTGTCTAGCAAGACTGGAAGAGGAGTATGGCCCCCAGGGGTTAACTCATTTTGATCATACCCCCTCTGAGGCCTTCTTAGAAAGTTTTTTATCAACCCATCATTTGATCTCCCCTGCACAGTGGGATAGGATACTTCCTTACCTACATACATTGGCCAAGGCCGGCAAAGTATAATTGATTATATTCTAGTCTCATCTTCTTTGTAGTCGTCACTAGGCACATTAAGTGCAACAAATAATTGTTTTAGTGACCACAACCCCTCAATACTGGACCTTAATATTTGCGCTGTTAACAAAGGGAGGCCTATGGTGCAACTTACCAATGCTAACATTGCAGCCGTAGATCAAGCGCGCAGAATAAGGTGGGAAACGATCACCCCTGACAGCTTTATTGACAAACTAATTACTGATTGTGCACAGGAGTTTGGGATTTGCTCAGATCAGGACTCCCATCCACTATCAGTCCTTGGTGCCTTTGATCGAATCACAAAGCAGGTTGCCTCAAACCTAACTGTATCCCGTAGACGAAGGCCCCTAACATATAAACAATGGTTTGATGAAACCTGTATGAGTACCCATAATGAATTCATGCAGGAACTCAAGCAAAAACCCAAGGTAACCTTAGGGGTCAAGAATGCAAGGAGGGCATACAAACTTGCAGTGGAAAGGCGGAAGAAAGAACTAAGGGAGATAGCGTGGGAGGAGCTTAGTCAGGCCAGTGTTCTGGCAAATTGTACTAGGTTCTGGTCCGTTGTCAATAGCCCAATGTTTGATGAATCACCAAACTTCAGTAAAGACTGTTTAGTTCCATGCTCTAAGGTGAGTTCAACACTTTGGGAAAGTGTATAGTGATGTGATTACCGCAACACCTGCAGGGTCAGTAGGTAGTGATCGTGTTTCATATCCCTTTTCACAACGGATGAACTTATTAAGGCGATTATATCAACGTCAGGGGGGTCCTGACAGAGTACCGGCCGATCTCTGTAAAGCAGATCATGAGCTATGGGCTAAAATTTTAACTCAGGTTTTTAATGCAGCCACCCTGTCTGGTTTTCCCCTGTCTTGGGCCAACGCGGTTATTATACCGATCCTTAAGAAGGGAGCCAGAGACGACCCAGCCTGCTATAGGCCTATTTTGCTTCTTGACTCCGCTGCTAAAATTATGGGGAAAGTTGTCCGTGCACGCCTAACAGAGTAGCTTGATCAAGCAAACATAGTCTCCGACCTTCAATACGGTTTCAGGCAAGGGAAAGGTACGCTGAGCCAATGTCTCAATCTCCATTTGGTGATAGGGAAGTACACAGTCGCTAAGCACGGGGACCTCCATCTGGCTATTATGGACCTAACCTCAGCTTTCAACCTTGTCAATAGATCAAAACTTTAGCGGACCCTCCAAGATATAGGGCTAGATGCTGACCTGATCTCTTTTTTGGTGCCATCCATGAAAATACAACAGTGGCAGTGCACTTTAATGAAGATGGTAGCCTAACTGATTCTTGGGCAGTTAAAAGAGGAGTCCGGCAGGGGTGCATTTTGGCACCCTTGCTGTTCACACTCTATATTAACAAGTTAGGGGATGCCCTGATCTCTTGCTGCAAAGACATCCCTAGAGCTGGCTCTAAAATGATTCCTGCACTTCTGTACACCGATGATGCAGTGTTGGTGGCAAGGACTGCAAGGGGGCTGCAAACACTTGTAATCTGTTTTATAGATTTTATGGAGTCCCTGGACTTGATTACTAATTTTAAAAAGTCACATGCTATGTCCATAGGTTCAAGGAGGGCAATGAAGGTCAAAGTCTAACATCTTTGCAAGGATCTGGAACTAGTAAAAATTCCTGCTTTTCCATATTTAGGGGTTATTTTTGATGATAGGCGTTCATGGTCCACGCAGCGCACCCACAAAAAGAAAGTATTAGCTAGAGCTTCGGGGGCTATCCTAGACTTTGCAAAAAGAATTGGATCTAAACCACTCATGAAGATCTATAATGCCAAGTGTCTCCCCATGGCGACTTATGGGAGCGACATCTGGGGATATATAGATTTCAGAGAAATTCAGGGGGCCGAAAATACTTTTTTGCGCCGATTGTTATCGGTCCCGGCTTCCATGCCAGTTTTTAACATACATGAGGAGCTAGGAGCAGGTTTTATTTCCAACCAGATTGCGGTTGCCCCATTACTGTGTTGGCTGAGAGTTTGGGCACAACCCACGCCAAATCTCAACCAACTGATCATCCAAGATTGCCTCTCTTTAGATAAGGTGTTAGATATCCCATGGATTTGATACATTAAGGTCCATATGGAAATCCTTGGCTGATTTCCTATTCTTGAGCCCCATAGCGTTGGGCAAATCAGCCATTAGGGACATTTTAGGCAGCAGTTTTTGGATAGATGTATGTCATTAAGGGAGGAGAATGAGTTGGTAAAACCTACGGTGAGAGGTTTTGTCACACTGAGCCTGGGCAGCCAGCTGCAACCATATTTATCCCATATAAACAAACCATATCACTTGTTTGTTTTAATAAGATTTAGGCATAATATGGTCCCCTGGCTCTTAGCGTTTCCGAAAGGGTATTTTAAAGAAGGAACATTAAATCCTTGCCCCTGTGATAACTTCTTGGACCGGAACACCCTCCATTTAATATTTTTCTGTGCTTATTACAATTCATTACACAGGAAATGTATTATTCCTTTACTCAAAGGCTGTAATTTTGAACAAGTTAGGCCGGCGCTGGCATATTTGCAAATGCTTGTGTCACCTACGGTGTGCTTTGGAGTAGCCAGTTTTCTAACAGGAGCAATCAGGCATAGGAACAGGCTACCATTGAACCACATTGTGGACTCTGTTTTAAATCATGTTACTTAGTTATATATTTTTAATGTTCTCTTCATATGACAGTGGATAAGAACAAGATGGGCTAAATGGTATCTAATGTATTTATTTAATTCCTGGGACTAATCATTTTTTGTTGGAGTGCTGTATTTTTATTCCCCCTGTCATAGATTGGTGGGGTGTTTATGTCTGTGCATGAAGTGTAATGCAATTCTGCAAAGTGTTTTTTAACCTCCTGTAGATAATGACCCTGAACAGAGTAAGATGTTATGAAGTGTAACAATTGTTTTAATTGTCCTTTGCTAAAAAACCTGATGTCTGCCACTCTGTTATCAGTTGGGGGAAATTGAATGAGTCTACATTTATGTACTTAATGTATGTATTTTTGATTGGTTTTGTTTGTTTTTTTGCACTTTGCTGGTTTTAATTAATTGAATAAAGTTAACTTTGAACTTTGAGCATGGTGACCTGCTAGCATCAGTAGACCACTATGTCTGTGATGACCTTTAAATAAGGTAAATGTTTTTTTAAATGAGGCCTATTTTCCTTAAAGGAATCTGAGGAGCCTTCAAAAAAAAAGTTTAATAAAAAAAGAACATCTTTGAGAGTTGCCAGTGGTCTTATGGTCCACTGGCTACTCCCTAATAAACTTTGTCTAACAATCACAAAGTTGAAGTGGATTCAAGAGGATCGCGAATGGGTTACGGCCTCCTTTGCAGTATTGTAACTGTTCAATGGTTTATGACCGGACTTACAAGCTCAAATTATTAATGCATCAGATACTAACTTGCAATTTTTCAATTGTCACTCTTAACACACCCCTTTCAAATTGTTACTCAGTAGACATGTTTAAACCCATTTTGTGATTTGGTAAGCCATTACTGAATTGTAAAATAGGTTCAGTGAATACCAAAAAGCCACAGAGTGGCCCTAAACCCTCTAATCTTGCGAAATAAAGGATTTGTGATTGCAAAATAGTTCAGTACATCTGGCCCTAAAATATTTGCAACACCGTTCTTTAGTTTGACACCCCCAGGTTATAAGTATCCTTGTGGCTCTAACAGCATGGCTACATACCGACCCATAAAACAGATAAGAAATTGGATGCCTATGACACTCACTCCTCCCTGAGACAATCTACAGATTTTTTGAGGCAGTCCTCTTTATTTACAGGAACTAAAACATTGAGCGTCTGGCCCTGCAACACATCACACAGAAATTCACCATATATGTTTTAAACTGCAAAGAAACGTTTTAGTTTAGAGCAGGATCTCCTGCTTTAAGTTATGTTTTTGACCAAAGAAGGTAATCACTTCCTGGCTCATAGTCACTTAGGATGGCATTGTGTGCCATAGTAATAAGTATTAAAACGACATGATACCCAAGAACTGAAAGACATGGCAGTGTGTCCTCTACCCAATACAGGCACCAATTGTGCCTACCAAGTCCCAGATAAACGGGCCAAAGAGGTGGCGTTAATAATTGTTGCACGAGTTGCTAAAAATGGGTAAAGCTATACATGCTACAGGTGTTTAGCAGGTAGGAGACAGAGAGAAGTAGGAAAGAGGATCCTATACTGAAGGCCCCCATAAAGGTGTTTTGAATAGTGTGGACTTATTCTCCAGACAATACAGAACACCGCCGCCAAACTCATCCTCCGCATCACCCAGCACGAACACATCAGCCAACACCTGCGAAGACTCTACTGGCACCCCGTGGAAAAAAGGGTCACCTTCAAAATCCTCACACACGCCTACAAATGCCTACACAACACCAGAACCAAATAGCTCAATAACAGAATCACGTGCCCAAAAGAAACCTCTGATCTTCCAACCTTGCACTGGCCGAAACCCCATGCATCTACAGAGCAGGAGGAAGATCCTTCTCTCACACTGTGACCAAAACCTGGGTCGAGCTCCCGGCAGACATCAGACTCTCCCCCTCCCTGAACACCTTCAGCAAGGCCCTCAAGAGCTGGCTCTTCAGCTAACGGATCTGTAAATGCCCCCTCATCCGCGCTCAGCACCTTGAGACCCTCACCGGTGAGTAGCGCGCTTAATAACCTCTGATTGATTGAGTGATCGATTCTTGAATTTTCAGAGCTAGGCCTATCCATTTTGTAAAACAAGTTGCAAGAGTTAATGGGACGTTGGCCTGTCCATGTATTATGTGTGGTGGGATGTTATCACCACTTATAGGATCCAGACGACTTATCTAATCTTTATGCCTTTACTTAAATGATTAATATCCTACTCCTAACCCTGTGGTTTTCAAATGCTTGACATTTGATGAGGTTAGGTGCAGTCCCATTAAAGGTTACGTGTATTAAGGAAATAGATGAGCTTCTAGGTTGCTTATTGGGGTCGCTGTGTTTTTTCATGACTGATGGGAGGAATCTAAAATATCCAGAGAGAATAATGGATCTTTTGTTTGGGGTCCCAAACCATGAGCACTAAGGCATGACAGTTGTTGTGTACATCAGTGGATATCAGATCAACAAGTTTGGGGTGCATTGATTGATACAACTGTGTTGTAAGACCCTTTCCTCTAGCGGAATGTTGTTTTTCTCCTGGGTATTGGATTGAATTAGCAGGACAGAGTTGGTGTTTAACTGCATGATAGTTTTGAACATGATTGAGGTGTATAAGTAGAGATGCCTGGGCTTCCTGGTCTTGAAGAGTAGGGGGCGATAGTGGCTTGGTGTGAGTTGCATTGGCTGAACTGCTCTACAGCATGGTTGAAAGAAGCACATGATCCACCAAATTGAACTTCTCTGATTCTGAAACTTTGGGTCAGTTCTTCTGCCACCGTCAGCAGCTGGGCAAGGGGCACACTATTACAAGGATCATAGAAGGAAAGGCTTATGTTAACTAGGTGGGGAATCCCCCCCAGGTCAAGTCATAACCAACCCATCTCCTCCTGGGAGACTCTGACTGGCCAGTTTATCCTATGTCTGAGATCCACCTAAAGGCTGTCAACATTGCTGCATTTCCTCGAAAGAAAAGCCTTAACAGGCACGTATTGGACCCAGTTTAGGCACGAAAAATCATCAACACTTAATCATTTTTGAGAGTGCTCTGTTTGCTGTGGTTTTCAACCTTCGATGTTTGTACAAAAAAATCCCCACAGAAAAGGCAGCTGAGTTGTTCAGAGTGGGCGTGTAGCCTGTTGGGTTTGTCTAATACTAATTCTACACAGGCAAAACAAATACAGAATATGCGTGCATGAGTATGTGAAGCCAGGTAGCAACAGAGTCTTTTCTTTCCCTTGTACTAACTGTCAACTCCAGGGTTTGTTTCTTCAGGCGCTAATGTGGGCGAGCCAGTTATGGAACAATTTTTTGCTGCAGCTCTGCTTGCGCGGCCTTTATAAGGAAGCTGCCTTCAGGTCTACGCGCAGTCTCCTCAAAGCAATGTCCTTGGCTAGCAAATTTGCTACAAGAGCGCCTTTCTTTCAACACTGAGGATCAGATCCTTCAGCATCATGTTTGTGCAGCCAACTATCTACGAAGCCCATAGTGGGCCAGGAGCCAGAGGGCCACTGAGGTCTCTAAGTATGGGTGGTGCAGTAGGCGGAAGGGAGTCCAGAACCTCTGCGGGTGCTGGACTCTTCAGCACTCTCAATGGAGGGGGTAACATCGCCGGCGCCAACTTGGGTTTCAGCGACAGTGAATTTAGCATTCTCAGCAACAACGAAAAATCGACTATGCAAAACCTGAATGACCGTCTAGCTGCCTACCTGGAGAAGGTAAGATAGCCCCCAGCTGTAGGTGTGAGTGATGACCAGCATAAATATTCATATTTTGCTTTACTGTTCCTCCATTTTATGTTTAATGTAACCACTTCCAGTAGATGTTTCAATAGGTCTGGGCCAAATTATTTTGTTCTTTCTGATTTGTTGGTCCCATTGAAACTCGTGGTCGGATTTGGGCAATTGGATGGATAGAGAGAGTTAAGGTTTGTGAAGACAATCACATGCCTCTAGGGACTAAAAGGAGCCTCTAGGGTGACCTGCTGTAGAAAGTGTGGGAAAGTGAAAGCAATATTCCCCATATTCATAGGTTCTGGAAGCAAATTATTTTTAAGGATAAGTATTTTCAATGGTAAGAAAAAAGGTTTAAAAATATATTATATTATATAAGGAATTATGTCCCATTCCTGCATATTCAAATGGTTCTGCTTAAATTTTGTCTCAGGAAAGGAGGCAGAAGTTGCTTTCCCTAGAGTCCCACCATCCCCGGGCTTCAAAGTACAAGGTATTGTAGGGTTGGGTGATTTTATCAAACCAGTGAAAAAATCTGTGTTCCTACCAGTGGTGCACCTACCTCCACTGTAATGTAATGGGAGGGGGGTACTCTCCATCCAATTCTAACATGGGCATGCGGCAGCACAGAATAGGACAGGTCTCTGGTGGGGTCTACTAAGCCTAAACTGGTGATAGTGGACTAGCTCTCTCTTAATGAGGTTTGCAGCGTACCCGGGGCTCCCTGCCAGTCTGTCATGTATGCACAATGATCCTGGGCATTCCTCTATGGGGGGTGGGAGGGACACGGGACACATCATGCCTGCTCCCAGGGGGTGCCCAAGAATCCAACAGCAAAAGAGGACATACAAGTATTGAGGCACTACTTCTACACTTATCACTGCACGCACAGTACAAACAACAGTGCTACTTGAACAGGTACCCTGAGGCATCGAGTACCTGCACTTCTTAAATTTGAAAGGGAGAGTTCTCAGTAATTTTAAGCAGGGGTGCAACACCTTTAGTGGGGGAGTAATGGCAAAATGTGTCCAGATTTTCAGCAAGCTGCTAGGCATATACACCTGATCGTAAAGGGGCATCAGAATGTGTATGCCGATTGGGCCCCTGGCCACCATTTTCCTTCCGGGGGCCAGCTACCCCTGTAATACCACTGGCGGCTGTGGTCAGGGAGTGGGAAGGTGGTGCGGTTAGGTTTAGATCTCGGTTGAGTTGTGACTCTGCCTTGGTTTAAATAGGTGCCCCAGTATATGAAACTGAATGCATTTCTCTCATTTGCACCGGTATGTGGTGAAAGGGAAGACTTTCCATGAAAGAAACCCATTTCCTATGAACATAAGAAAGGCATCAAATAGATTTTAAAGTTTGTCTGAGTTCCCTAACTCACCTGTAAGTGCACAAAAAGTGGGAAGGATTAGGTTTGACCAGCCACTGAAATGGACTTGGCAGGGACAGCGCAAAGATGAGCGTCTGTTTCATGCGGTTGTAGTGTATGATAGTTTAACTCAATATTTTTGCTTTTTTTTCAGATGATAAAGCTGAAAACATTTTTAAGGTTTACCTCTGTTTCTGAGCTGTGCTGTCTAAAAATAAACCACTAGCTCAGAGAACTATCAAGTTACATTAATTGACTTTATGCCCAGAAGGCGCTTGAGCAGCCGCTCTGCGCTGTGCCATCAAAGCCAATCATCATACATCCCTAGAGGGATTTACTCTCCACACGAATAGCGTCAAATGAAAGTAGGTAGCGCCCCAAGGAAACCAGAAGGCTGTACTATGGGGGCGGGGAGGGTTGCACTATCGTCCCAAACATGTGGGATAAAGCTGGAGACTAAAGATGCAGTCATAGAGAGTGTGCAAAATGACTTATTAATGCACTATCCAAAAGTAAAATTTACTGTGTAAGAGAAATTCAAAGAAGAAATCAAAATAACCTAAGGCAAGATCGGGCAAGGTAGGGCGGAAAGCAGACAGGCAGCACAGAAATTTCAGGTGATAAGATTTCAATGTCTTGATGACACTCTGTGTGATTCTGATCAACTCTCAAATAATCGATGTTATATTTGTCTCTACTGCTGCAGGCTTTACATTATCAGTTCTCTTTAATCTGACGACTATCCTTGCTGTGTGGGTCCCAAGACTGTAAGGTCTCCGTCATTTCAGTTTTGGAATCTCTTTGCTGACAATAGCCAGGGCATTTGAGTATGTGCATTCTGTGGGAAACGTCTGCTGTGTTAATTCATGACTCCAGGGTTTATTCACATAGATACATTTACAAAAGAGTAAATCTACAAATGTAAATTTACTTTTACATATTGGAGAACATTTATAACTTTTTTCCTATTCACCCATTCCGAGTGTAAATTTACTCCAAAGTGTAGATTATTTACCAATGTAAAGTTACTGCTTGTAACTTTTCAACCCATAGACGGTGATTTCCGCCATCTTTGAAGACATCTCCACCACTGTGGAGCAGAACTCTGTCACCGCGATGTTGAAATTGAAATAATAATTTTTACACTAGAGCTAATAAAATAAAATGTTAGAGGACAACCCCTCTAAAAAATGTTCACTAGATAACTAGATAATGTAAATATACTAATTAATTTTATAAATAATAATTGTTAAATAAAACAAAATAAATGTTCTGTACCAGGCAATTTTATTTGTATTTTACAATTAAATGGTGTGTTTCATGTTTTAATTTTTAACTAAACATTTAAAAATGTATTTTGGACATAATGTAAAAGTTGAAACAACTTAATGACTTTAACATTATTTCCTATGAGTTGGTATATTAAGTCGTGTGGGCTGTTAGATGAAGTCCCTGCCTACATTATTCTCTTAAGGGCTATAGAGAGGTGTTGCAGTTCCTATGAGTAGCCTCATGTGCTGCTAAACTTACTCCAAGGTTGTGTTGGAGTATATCCACTACTGTTGTGTCAGTTTGAAGACAGTCCCACCTTTAAAGGTGTAGTTTGGGGATAGCCAACATCATGCTCTCTTGTGGAACGGCTTAATACCATGTCCCTTTCTAAACTACTCGTTACCTCTTTCTAAACCCCTCCCATTAAGTAGTAAGTTTGCCCGATTGTATCACCACTCACCCAGTCTCTCCAACATTTACTACTATGTAGTAAACTTAAATTGAAGAGATTTCCCAAAAGAAATTATAGGAGGGGTGAAGCCTGAGATTTCCACTTGAGGGTTTGTGAATAGCATTTTTTAATAAGTAGTACAACTTTACATACTACAAAATGGAGTTTGTGAATCGAATCCCTATGGGTTGTGGCACCATATTCCATAAAGTATTTGATTACGTACTGAGTCATGGATTGGAAGGCAGCACGATCATTCTTAAATGTTGGTATCTCAGCAACAAAATACTGTGCTTTCAGAAATGTGCCTCTAAAATTCCTGTGCTGCCCCTGCTGTTTAATAGTATCTTTCTCCAGCAGTGTACTAACTGGACAGTCTTTGCATAATTGACCAATAGCTGGGCCCGGCTTTAACATTGGTTGCACCTAGTGAGACAATCCTTTTTGCTCCCCCTTCCCCATGACCTCATTTTTATAGATTTCCAAACTACCACCCTCCAATAGTGTTACACATCTCGCCTTAACTCTTCTCTCACATTTATTTACTTTGTAGCTCTACTCATCCCAATATATAGCGTCAGAGCGCTTTATATCAAAGACACCATGTTGTACAGTGAAAATATGTCATGCAAACGTGTAAATGTATATGTACTGTTACGAAAGACAATAAGGACTGCAAGGTGTAGTAATCAATGTCATCCATACTGATAGGCTTTATATGTTAAGACGTTTTGGTCTGGAGAAACAAAGGGGAGGATTTACTACGTTTTCATGCTGCACAGTCCCCAAGGTGCTGCGATGTTTTTGTGAAAAAGAGAGTGCACAACAATATCAGATCTACTAAGAGATGGTGCTCTCTCCTCTAGTGCCAACTTACTTAGTGATTGCCTTGCACCAATGCACACACCCATGCACCATAGTGCAAATGTGTGTCTATGTTGTCAAGTATGGTTTTATAATAGAAGGGCACCGTTCAAGCACAAATTCTATGCTTTCACAAAGTTTAACACTTATCCACTTTACAGCGCACATACAAAGTTGGAAAGGTTTGTAGGAAGTAAATCTTTTCCCCAACCTCGCGGGTGTGTAATTTTGTATGCAAATCCCATTCTACTAAAGATAGTAGATAGGGATTTGTATCAGAATCCATTGGTGGGATCATGGAGACGTCTGTGTAAAAACCCATGGCATGCCTTATCGATGCATATAGTACTACTTATGATACCTTCTTGCTACTTTCCAACACAATTCAGGATTTGCACTGGAAAGAAAACCCTAAAAAAACGCTTTGCACCTGGTTTGCTTAACTTCTATAATGAACATCAGGCAGAAAGTGTTAGTAAATCTGCCCTTTAAACTCAGGGTTTGAAAGGTAACTCCATATTCGGGGTGTCATTTTAATAAAATGTCATTGCTATCTAAGGAAACCACTTTTATCAACGTTAGAATAACTAGTGGCGGTCGGTATTTTAAGAGGCAGGGAGGCAGACGGGTGGGACACACATGCACACATACGCATATGCACTCACAGCCATGCATACACACACCCACAAACACATCCATTCACAACTCTCAATACCAAACATTCATACACACATGCACACAAGCATGCACCAAACATTAATTTAAAAAAAACACACACAGCTCTTCCTTAGGTCTCTATAAGGGAAGGCATCAGTACCAACGTCATCACAAACTGTGATGGGGTCAGTGAGACCGCTGACCCTACCCCACTCTGTGATGAAGTGTCACTGATTGACACTCAACCATGGGCGTTTCAGGGCTTAAAAATGAAGCGCCCAGGTGCGAGGCAATCAGTGACGCTACTCCTCGTCACTGAGTGGAGGGCCTCAGGGACCTATGCTGTGTTGAGGAGATCACACCCACAGGAGCTGTGACGTCCTCAGCCCAGCAAATTTCAGCTCAGGCAGCCAGGAGCCTGCGCATTTGGATCATGTCTGGCGCCTGGCTGCCTGTCCTGAAAATGAGCAGCGTCGGTCAGGCTGACCCTTGTGCAGGCTGACAGACACTGTTCGTGAGGGGCAAAAGATGGGGGGCGGGGCCACAGCCCCAATGAACTGGCAGCGACTATGAATAACAAAGATTGAGGAGGAAAGCAATAAGAATATGAATGTATGCCTTGTAATTTGCATGCAATTCTTTGGTGCCAGTTCAGGTTGTTCGCCGGTACAACGCAGGTAATTACTTCACATGCCTTTGCCACGTATTTTTTAGCATGCATGTTTTTACTGCGAATATGCATTTACAACACATGCCAATACCATGCATTGTTTTTAGATTTAAAAACAATGTATTTGTGGGGGGAGACCCCCACCTCCAACTTACCTTAAATGCGTGGTATTAGCATGTGTGTTAAATGCATATTCGCTGTAAAAATATGCGTGCGAAAAAATGCGTGGTAAAGGTACAACGAGGTAAAAACCTTGTTGTAAAGGCTGTTTCCCACAAGGGTTATACGCTGGTACAGTGCAGGTAATTGCTATATTAGAAGTTATGTAACTTAAGAAGTCCAAAAAACAAAACAATCTGTTTGACAAAAGCAGTACCCCTCTGAGCTAGCTACACAAAACGCAAATTTGTGATTTTCAGCAGGAACATTACACTTGTATGCTACTTTAGCATGAGTCTAAACTGTACCTACACAGATCTCTCCATTAAGTGCAGTAACCACCAGAGTTACCATGCTGTTATTAGTCCCTGAAAAATGGTAGGCACAAAAAGATCTCTGCAGGCCGCTCTAAACTTACCTCAGCATGTAAAAGGGCGCCGCCCTCGACCTTGACACCTGGTGCGAGGGCACTGATCGCACCACCCTAACAAAAGCACTGACTGTTTGAAGTGTAAAACACAGTAATAATCAGGGTTCAGTGGACCCCTTGGCTCCAGTGGCACTGCACCTTCTGCACTCAGTGTTTAATTTGAACCAGTGGTTTCCTGTGCTCGGCACTAATTGCCAACACCGGGCCTTATGACAGTCTGCCACATGGTGGTACTGCTTGTGTTTTTTTTTAGAAATGAGCACAACAGTTGCTTATTAATTTAATAGACATTAAAATGACTAATACCGGCCACCCTAGCCATTCTTATAGCTTTGGTGACCTGGAATCGGCTGAAGCGTCACACCTGAAGGAGTTCAATGTTCATATGTGTGCTTGTACTGTCACCGGAAGCCCTGGCCAGAAGAATGGGTGGTGCAAGCTGCAGAGGCCTCCCAACGACAGCCATGGCACCTATTATTTTTTACAAATTAGGTACTGACTGCACCAATAGAAGCTATACACCTCCCTGCAATTTACTTAAGCAAGTGATAAAGTAGGGGTAGAAGTGCATACAAAGGAGTGTGGGAATTGGTTTGCCACCTTTCCCAGAGAAAAATACCAGTCATTTGTTCACTTATTAATATTCTTTAAAGGCCCAGAGATGAAACGTAATAGAACTTTACATATATTTATACATCTTCATTATACATATACTCTCCAACCATCCGTCTAAAACAATTTTGGGAGCTTAGTGAACCACAGTTACCAAAGATGCTGTGCTCATAAGCAAACACAGTCATGCAAGGCCACCATATCACCTTTTTAAACTTTACAAAGGGGGCTTTTTGGGATTTTCGGTATACCTAGGTCATGACTGGCAGCCTCACTCTATGGCATTAAGGGAACAGTTTCAAAGCTGGGACTTTCATGTGACAACCTTATGAGTGGTGGATGTTTATTTTGTATCCATTGAACTAATTAAATGAACATACTCAATGGCGAATGTTTGTGTGGTAAAAGCACGATTAGAGACCATTCTACTGCTTACTCCCAAAGGGTGTATTCTGATTGGTCTGGAGGCTTTGCCTTTCTAGTCTTTCACTAGAGCTCCATAGCAAGCATGGATGGCTTCCTTTCTCAGTCAGTGAACAGTAAACAAACTAGGGTTCTTATGAGATCTGTGGGACTTAATAAGCATTTATTGTAAAACGTCTAACCCATAAAGACCTCAGGCAGATAGACATTCTCAGTACAAGCCTCCTGCTTGTGGAATTGACCTCCGGCAGCTGGACATTCTCTGCACAAGCCTCCTGATGGTTGAATTGACCTCAGGCAGATGGACATTCTCTGCAGAAGCCTCCTGATGGTTGAATTGACCTTAGGCAGATGGACATTCTCTGCAGAAGCCTCTTGCTTGTGGGATTGACCTCAGGCAGATGGACATTCTCTGCAGAAGCCTCCTGCTTGTGGGATTGACCTCAGGCAGATGGACATTCTCTGCATGAGCCTCCTGATGGTGAAGTTGACCTCAGGCGAATGGACATCTCTGCTCATGTCTCCTGCTTGTGGTATTGACCTCAGGCAGATGCGCATTCTCTGTGCAAGTCACCCACTAGTGGAATTGACCTCAGGCAACTGGACAGTCTCTGTACAAACCTCCTGCTTGTGGAATTGATCTCAGGCAGATGGACATTCTCTGCACTGACCTTCCGCTGTGGAATTGACATCAGGCAGATGCATGTTCTCAGCACAAGCCTCAGGCTTGTGGAATTGACCTCAGGCAGATGGACATTCTCTGCACAAGCCACCGCCTTGTGGTTTTGCTGACCACGACCATGAACATGATCAACCGTGCTGTGAACCCCATCTAAGTTTCTGCTAGAGTATGATTTGGCTCTTTTAATTAGATGCTTTCATTGTACATCGACAGTTCGGCAGTGCCCTCTACATCAACACACCACTCCTGTAATGGAAATGCAAATGTATGAATTACCTGTTTAACATCACATCAAATAATATCCCTTCCCTACCTATAGCTCTTTCCGATAGGTCCAACAAAGGACGTGAACACCGGTGCAAGAAAAATGGAACTCTATGTACAGGGCTGGCCTTTTTCGCAGGCACCCATCAGGCAGAACTAGCGAACACATCGCCCATGCTGAAGTGGTCTTCCACCTGTGATTATTCACACACAGTAGACACCCACCCACTTGATGAAACTGTAAACAATGCAATAAGGCAGTGCATGTATGCAATGTGTATTGATCTCACACATCACAGTGAATAATTTAAACATAAGCTTGTTAACAATCATTCAATTTATTTGTATGTATATTGAGTTACCTATTTAGTAGCATGACATTTTGAACAGACATATGTTACAATAGAATATTAACAGTATAGAGTATCGTAGGTGATGTGGTAGTTAACATGAAAACAATTTTAAGCGTACGAGTACTTGTTGCTGTGTTTGAGTCTGAGCAGCAAACACTCCCAGACATACTCATGAATGATAAACGACACTGATCCTCTTCTATTAGTAACACTTAGCAGCTTCTCCTGTTTGGGATTAGGTGTATAAAAGGGCAATAAAGTACTGTAATCCCAGTTACAATGGATGCGAACACTCCATCCCTCATCGGTATCCACTGCTGTCATTAGATGCTCAGATGTAGTTTGTGGTTAACAATCCAGCACGCCTCACAAAAAGGTGAATACCTCACTAATGCAGCCTTTCTTCGCAGCATCCGTCCCCACCCAGACAGACATGTTTTCACTAGCATGGTATATAGAGCTCAGGAAGGATAATGAAGGAGGCTCTCTTTGTACTTCCAGGTTATGTCCTGTCTGTAGGGACTTTGCACTCAATTTCAGTGATATCACTCTCAGCTGATGTCCAACGTTAGTTCTCCGAAAAGTGTCACATCCACATTGACCTTTTAACTTTTAAACCTGCTCCTTAGACCTATTCTGATCCAATAACTATGTATATTCTCACTTGCAATATAGAATTATAGATGAGTTACAGTGAATAACATGGATGTTTTCTGACAGAGGGGGCCTAAGTGACATCAAAAAGACAATGAGAGCAAAGCTCATGCTCTCCACGCTGCCAGTCAGACCCAGAGGTGAAAATCATCAATTATTTACTTCTTACTGATCTATTATTTTATGTTAATTATAGTCTCCTAAATTATCTGTCATTGCTTTCAACAGCTACGCAAAGGTACAGTAGTACATAACATGGTCTCTCCTCTGTGTCCCAAAATTTAAAAAAAGTATCTGACCTCCTGCAGCCCACCCTCACCACACTCTGTACCCTCCCTCCCCTTTTGAAACTGCACCTCCTGCTCTCCAGCCCTGCACTGACAGGCTGCCGGAGAAACCTAGAAGTCATTTGTAATGAAGCAGCAGTGGGTATCAAGTTATATTACCCACTGTCATGTATCAATGTCATAGCAGTGAATTGCTGGATTTAGAGACCAGTTTTCATGCTAATGGCCTGTAATGAGAGCCATAAATAACAAACGCATTAATATCCATAGAGCTCATCTCTCCATTGCTGAGGACTTCCTGACAAGCGTAATGCACCAGAGTACCACCAATAGGCAGAAAGAAACTACATAATCTAGTGTGACTTTATTTTACGTTACTTTACCCTCTAATACTTAGCAGAGGATATAGGAGGACTCGAGGTACCCCCTATACATGGAATTTAGCCTGCACAACTGCCTATAAACAGCTGAAAGCGGCACTTTACACACATCCACAGTCAAGACAAGGAGTTAAAGATGCTCGGCGTCTATATAAATCTGCTTTAGAGGTGAGAAAAGACGAGGTATAACGAGATGAGATGAGATAAGAAGGATGATCTCGTAGAGGCGGTAGAGTGAGAGGTAAAGGAAGATTGTGGGAGGTAGTAAATTGCCCTTTCTTTTCTGAATATGATACCCCGAGGGTTGACTCTTTAATTCCAGCTGATTTATAGGTGACCCATTTCTCAACAGTGTTTTAATCAGAGAACATGTAGGTTACTTACCCGCAACAAATAATGCGTTGGGTATGAACCTTCAAAATCAGCAGGGTTGTCTTAACTCAATAGAAGTCTGGGAAGTAGCCTTAGCAATCCGGAATAGCATTGCAGAGGAGGTACCCGTGCCAGATGGTGTGCCAGCTGATATTTTTTTCAACCAATATTAAATAATGGGCACCACTGCTAAGAAATGTAATGAGAACCTTAGCGATAGGCCATATACCTGTTTTACGGAGGTCAGCCATCATTGCCTCCATTTTGAAGAAGGGGGATAGGTTTTCACCATCTGCTATCACCCAATATATTTAATCGGTTCTGATGCCAACATCTTGGGTCGGGTACTTCTGTCCTACCTGAAAGCATGGGCAGAAGAAAATGGCATACAATCAGAGGGCAGTAAAAAACGACATGCGAACAGATGTACAATATTGGGTCAGACCTTGAATTGGTACTGTAGAATAACGCCTCAATCTCTACTTACTGCTGGGGAAATATGTCATGGTCAAGGAGGGTGCTTTACACTTAGACTTTATGGACCTCTCTAGGGCCTTCGACCTCGCAAACCATTTGAAACTGGATCCTAATTGAATAGATGAGTTGGAAAAGGAGTTGCTCATCTTAATGAAATGCCTGCATCACAATACATTGGTTAAGGTCTGTTATGGTTCACTAGGTGAATATACCTCCCAAATTTGAACCGTGAGGGGCATGAGACAGGGGTGCATCTTGCCCCCTTTTAATTTTATTATATATAAATAGGATTAATAACCATTTATTATGTAAAGGAAAGGATATGACTCGAATGGGAACTAAGGGGCATAATATCAAGAACGGCGATAAACAACTCAAAACTTTCCTCTTCTGTTAACCGGTTCTGTCTTTGCTACTTCTGATACTCTCTGTTGGCAAAGCGCTGGGATGCTCCAGGGTAACCGTGCGCTGTACAAAACCGATTTAATAATAATAATAATAATAATCTTTAAAAAGGCGATAATGAGCTTGATAATATGTCCTTGTGAATTCCCATAGCAGCCCAGGTTCTGGTGTTGACCTGGGCTGCTATGGGAATTCACAAGGGAATATTATCAAGCCCATTATCGTCGTTTTAGCGGCAGTTTCCTGCCGCTAAAGCGGCGATAATTTTATCTCAGTTCTTGATAATATGCCCCTAAGTTCATATGAATTCTACTGTATGCAGATAATGGGACTGTTTGTTTACTAATGGTTAATATTTTATCTGGTTATTGTTCATATCTATGAATTGCACATATTGTGCTTTTTATACTTTTATGGCATGTGCCAAATAAATGTTACTGACAGAGTGACTAAGGAGTAAAACTTCCTAAGTTCTATGCAAGTTTCTTACACATCATGTTTTTGCAATGCACTCAGGGATTAAACAAATGACACATTTTGTGTAGTAGCTAAACAAATATCATACCTGGCTTCTGATTGCTAGGACCCGAAGCGAAATACTCTCAGAAGAACATTTTAACAGAAGTATAACAAGCATTTTAAACATTACCAAATGGAAAACGTTAGTGCCTGCTGCCATACTCAATCTGGTTGACCGGTGCACTGTTAGATGTGTCTTGCCTGTCAGAGGTTAGATCAAATGGGTCAGGGTCAACACTAATTTGCATAATGCTGGGTCCAAATTGAGGTGACATGGTGTGCAAAAGAACGATGGGTTGGGATGCTACCCCGAGCAAGTGCTGGTGGTTAGACAAATTTCAAGTATTCCTCCCATCACCTTTTGTATGTTTCATTTACAACCCACAGTGGCATGGATATGCCCGGACATGGGTCCTGTACTCACTGTGTCACTGGAACTACTGATGAGCCCATAACTAGGGAGTAACCAGTCTTGGGTTCGGGAGGACTTGGCTTGGTAGTTCAGGCTGCACTCTTCCCATGAAGATCAGTGTCAAGACTGATTTGCATATGGCTGGGTCCAACTGAGGTGACTTGGTGAGCAAAAGAACAATGGGTTGGGATGCTTCCCCGAGTGATTGCCAGTGTTTAGACAAATTGCATGCATTCCTCCCATCACCTTTTGTGTGTTTCATCTACCACTGTGAGTGGCATGGGTGTGCCCAGACGTGGGTCCTGTGTTTACAGTGTCACTAAAACCAAGCTGTTCCAGGTTATTGAGCCCATAACTAGAGTAAAAACGGTCCTGGGTGGCTTGTGGTCCGGGTCAGGAAGGACCTGACTTGGCAATTCTTGTGGAACTGTTCACATAAGGAGCAGGGTCAAGACTGATTTATATTTTACTGGATCCAAACTGAGGTGGCATGGTGAGCAAAAGAATGATGGGTTAGGATGCGGCACCAAGGGATTGGCAGTCGTTAGACAAATTACAAGCATTCCACCCATCACCTTTTGTGTGGTTAAAGTGTAAAATATGTCATGTGAACCGAAACATAAAACATTAGTTCAAAACTCAAAACTCACTCTGTTGGCTCCCAACAACTCTGTGTTGCCATTTCTAAAATGGAATAAACCCATTAAATGTAATGGTGATCAGAATCACACCCAAAATACTTTATATTAGGGTGCCTTGGAAAAAAGGTCCTGGGAATCCCACAGTAACTGGCCCTCAAAACACACCGACGAGGATCCTCAGATCAAGAACAGAGTCTGGTCCCTCAGAATACAGAGTCGTAGGCGGTGGGAAACCCTCAAACTATATGTGAAGGCACAACTCAACCACCTCCTCTTTATAAGACTCTTGAAAACTGAGCAGTTCAAACAAGCTTTCAAGGAGGAAGCTGAAGCAATGAGACTAAACTATGCCACATGTAGTGATGTCTCATGGGATACTGCCTTTAGAGTTTGACATCTTTCTAAGTGCTGCTTAGAAAAGGGGTCCTGAAAACCAGTTGAGGCAAATTTATGTGATGGTTGTGTCACGTTTGCACCACGCAACTTGGTGCTTGTGTGACGCAAACCTTTAAGTCAGATGTTTGAAGGCTTGCAAAGCCACTTTGCGTGGCTCTGAGCTGCTCAGAAAATCAGGAGTAACGCAACTCAGCGCAAATCATTGCATTGCGTTACTATTCCCTCGGAAGATGTTCCATGGGGGTCATGTGGGTGTTCCCGCACAACTCCCATGGATTTTCATGCATCCACAGATTTACAAGAACCTGTAAATCCGGGGATGCACCAAAATCTGACACCTTCCCATGGCAGGTGTAATGAGGAGAATTATATCTATTTCTACTTGTTTCTTTCTATGTGTCCTGCATTCTGCAGCACCAAATATAGTAAAAGGAATATGCCTCCCTGGATTGTTTTTGTGCAGGAAGGTGTCCCTTCTTGCACAAAAACAGTCCTGAATGCAACGTACTTACACAATAGTGCAAGGGTACCTGCATTGGTGCTGGGATGCTTAAAGGGTGCCAGCACATGGGAAAGAACAGGAAGGCACCATATTGCCTTAAATACAGCACATTCCTACCCTTTTCCTGTCACGCTGTGCAGCTGTGCGTTCCTAGGCCATAAATATGCAGCAGAGTGTGTCTGTTAGAACATTTGCATACCCACATCTCACTCAGGTGTGTTACATCTGGGATGAAATCCTTGGATAAAAAGGTGCAGGGTGCTCTGTGTTGTGTGATTATATGTGAGCCTGTTTCTTTACTTATCAAGTTTATAGTAAACAGTATGCACTTTTCTTTTTCATTCTTCTGCTTTTTCCATTAAATTCAGCATTTTCTTCGCTTTAAGCTGTTTGTTTCTTGCTCTGTCTGACTCATTCTGTCTTCAGAGCTGTGGCAGTACACAGATATACAGAATGCATTTGCTTTTGATTGGTTTTGACTGGCAGAAACATCTCCTTGCTGTATATAAGTTCAGTTATATTATCGCACTCCCAATAGGTGAGGTCTCTTGAAGAGGCCAATCAGGAGCTGGAGCTGAAGATCCGTGAATTCCTGAAGACAAGATCACCAGTGATCGACCAGGATCTGAGTGATTACTATGCCAACATCAGTCTGCTCCAATCACAGGTACTGTAGAGGCTTCTGTTTTCTTGGCTTTACCAATGCCTATTATGTTTGTGAATATTTTAATATGAAGGCAGGTATTTATTAAAACCAAGCATTGCACTAGTAGCTCCTGACACTGAAGAGGACTACTTATTATGCGGACTACTTATTATGCAGTTGTGCACATTGTGCAAGAGCTAAATGCTGTCACTCACAGAAAGGTAAGCCAGTGGCTGAATGTTCTGACCCTCTGCCCTACGCTGTATGCTGTGGTGTGCAAAAGCAAAATGTGAATGACATTACAGCATACCAATGGATGTAAATGGCTGACTGAAAGTCCCATAAGTAAGAATGTATAGTTTACATTCTTATTTTTTTTTTAAACGTCTTGGCTAATACAAGACCTAAAAAGGCTGGAGGTCTGCTGTACGAAATGTACAGACTCCATCAATCAATCTTTTCAGTTGTATGCATGAATAATAGCCACACTGCAGCAACTTGGACACTTTTGAGTTGGTGGATAGAGACAACCATAAATCCCACCTGCTATCTCCAATGAGGGATTCCACATTCCTAAAAAAAAGTACCTCCCATTTTTTGTCTTTGTGAAATGCCAATCAGATGTGAAAAATCCCACTAATTCATAACTGGTTGGAAAACTCTGCTTTGTGAGAAGGTTCCAATATAGGGTGTAGCTTTTACTTTTATTTCCTGATCTAATTATTTATTTTCAAAAGGAAAACACACACCTACATTTCCTGATTTTTATCAAATTTTGTAATCTAAAAATACAGCAGAGCCAGCAAAATAACAGCCAGATGGCAATTATTAGGGACGTAGGACTAAATCCTAAAGCGGGGCCCTCTAGATGTTTCTTTCATTTTTGCCAGGTGCTAAAAGCACTAGTTTCCAGGTAATAAAAATGCGCTGAGTGAAAGAAAAAAACATGGTGTCTGTCCCCATCTATTTATATGGCCATATACGCGGCCTCTTTTATTTGATGAAGCTGGCAGGTTAGCTATTATTTAATAATCTATGAATACCTTTTGCTGAAGCAGTGTGTGGCCCTGGAAATCCGAGGGGCTGGGGCATAATTCCTCATGTATGCCTCCTTCTGACAGTCCTGTTCTAAATGGATACATTTTTAGAAAGGAAGATCAGTATGTGTCTATTAAATGTATAAGGATGAGTTCAGGTCACTTGATCGACATAAGAGCTCATGAAATTCTCCTATACACATATATAGAGAGAGATAAGTGTGGAAGAGCGGGTGTCAACAAGCAGTTTTTCATCTCAGGGTTCTCAGTATCGACATAGACAACACGAACGCTGTTTTTGCTCTCATTGTCTACAATGTCACTTGCAACCTCTCTTTGGAAAAAAAGGTGAGCGCAAGGTAAGTGGTTTTATGCCTACCCAGGTGGTTGTTGACTCCCCCGACCCTGCCTTACCGCTCTTAACTGTGCCGGCCACCACTACCTACCTGTCATCTCCCTTAGACATTCCCTTCTGCCTAAATTTCCACGTAAACCAATACCTGGTGTCCTGACACACTGCCTCACTTCCCTTGGGCTTCCCTCACTTCATTTTCCCATATATGCACTCATATTTGGTGTCTTACCACGCCTAGTTGTTTATGATGTTAAATCAATGGAATAAATAGACTCATCCTTTTGCTCCGATTAAGCTAGGAGGTGTGAAATTTGCGTAATTTGCTTTTGTGTAATTATGTGAAAGTTCAGGCAAATTATGCAAAATTACATGTAAATTCATATCTATCAGTTAGCACTATATTTTAGCACCAAATGCACCCTCACATCAATTTTTGACATGTGAACGCATTTTGAACTATAAAATGATTGAAAAACACAATTGCAGTGGACAACAACAGTTAGCGTTCTGATTGCTTGCGTCTCGCACAACAATTTTGTTGCAAATAGCTGCATAATTACGTAACGTGACTTAATGGTGTCATTTCAAGAATTTCACCTAACTAGCGTAACACCATATTCCAGAAATCACGCTTACGTCTGCTTAATTTAAATTTCACCCAGGCTTAATGAACCCCTCATATGCCCCTATGAGTAAATCAGAAAAGCAATTCAACAAGGCTATACACTCAATCGAATGGGCATATTTAAAGCCATTGTCTAAGGGAAGTATCCAACTTGAATCCAGCCCTGAAATTTGAAAAAGCCCAAATTAATAGCATTCCTCCATGCAGTGCTTAATTTGTAAAAATTATAAATACTGGTGCCCAAAGTTGTGCTCGGAAGCCGACGCAACAAATATAGGGTTGCTGAACACCAAAGATGCTTAGGGGCACATGCATCAACCTATTTAGGAAGTGCAAACGGTGCGAATCGGTAAATTCCGCCGTTTGCATTTCCTAAATACGTTTTTGGGATGCATGAAACAATTTTTCAAAATTCGCTTTTTTTTTGCATTTCCTAAAAATGCGAATGCATTTAAGGAATCACATTTGTGCGATTCCTTAAATGCAATGCATCATTTTTAAAAAAAATGCGAATTTTGAAATAGGAAGTGCAAATTAACACGAGGTTGTTCCTCGTGTTAATTTGCGAAATTGTTTCAAAAAGCACAAAAATGCATTTTGAAAAGTGTCATGTTACAGACACACATGTCCTTAGGACATGTGTGTGTGAAACATGCACTTTAAAATACATTTCAGGGGTGCAGGGGGGGGGGGGGGTCCTTTGGACCCCCCTCGGCACCCTTGCATTGCATCAACAAATTGCGATTTCCTAAAAAAGAAATGCAAAACGGCATTGATTCCTATGGGTCTCTAGGCCCATAGGAATCAATGTAATGCCATTCCTTAATTGCGATTCTCAATTAAGGAATCGCAAATTCCGAAATTTAAGAAATCCTAAAGAAATTTAGGATTTCTTGATGCATAGGATTTTGCAATTCCTAAATAGCGATTCCTTAATTTTCACTTTTTAGGAAATACAAAATCCTAGATTGATGCATGTGCCCCATAGTCTTAATTCCATCTCATATCACTTTCATCCATCACCACACACTCCCTGACTCTTTATCTCACTCTTGCAGGTTCCTGCTTTCTCCCTTTATCACGATTTTCCCGTCTTTCTTTTCCTCCTTTTTCTCCTGGTGTGTTTTTCTCTCTCTTGCTCAAGATTAAATTCTGACGAGGAAGAATAACTAAGCGTATCAGTGTTGAAGAGTGAAACGGTTGATAGATTGGTGAAGATCCACAGACAAATTCAACAAACATTTGCAGGTAGCATCCCACATTGAAAATTGTCAGAGAGTTACCGCTACGAAGGGCAGGAGTAAATCTGTTTTCAAAATGGGAACGCAACACACCAAAAATAATGCTGTGTAGGGTGATGGATTTCTTCATGGAAGCACAAAAAGTTAGCAAATTTATTTTAACTTGACATACCTGCATGAAGAACATAAAAATGTTCATTTTCATCAGTGTCATTGAATGGGTATGTGAGATAGTCACAGCTTCAAAACAGTATTCCTGAGAATTTAGCAAAATTCCAAAATGTACTCAAGACATAGGCGAAGGCCTGTATCACCCAAAAATCTTTACACTTTAAAAGCTTAAAAATAATTTTTCATTATAGTATCTAAACAGACAGTCAAGTGAAGCAAGCGGTTGTGAAGTCGTGGGCTCCTGTGCCAGTCCTATGAAGGCTTCCTACTTCCCCTGGCACTGCCCTTGCTCTCTGTGATGGGCACTTTAGACCCAGTACTCCATGCATGTGACTTCTTGTCTTCCTTACAGATTCAGATGGCTACCATGGAGAACTGGGGGTTAATGCAGGAGATAGACAATGAGAGGCTGGCCATGGAGGACTTTAAAATGAAGTAAGTAATCTCTGCTTGTGCAGTGCCATCTTAAAAAATAACACCACAGGCCCAATTCACAAAGGTAAACTTAGACCTGAAGTCAAACTTCAGACCTGAAGTCTAAGTTTAAACATGAAGTCAAACTTCAGACCGAAAGTCTATGTTTAGACCAGTCTAAGTTTAGACCTGAAGTCTAAGTTTGGACATGAAGTCTAACTTTAAACCTGAGATCTAAGTTTAGGCATCAGATTTTAACTTATACTTCAGGTATAAGTTTACTTTTGTGACTTCAGATCTTAACTTATACTTCAGGTATAAGTTTACTTTTGTGACTTCAGATCTTAACTTATACTTCAGGTATAAGTTTACTTTTGTGACTTCAGATCTTAACTTATACTTCAGGTCTAAGTTTACTTTTGTGACTTCAGGTCTTAACTTATCCTTCCAGTCTAAGTTTACCTTTGTGAATCGGGCCCTGAAACTATACCATCAACCTCTAAAACTCATACTATACACTATCTTGTTTCTCTGCGACATGATTGGTGATCATTGGGGCAGAAGAGGGGACCGTGGGTAAAAATAAAAATTGGAAAAGTGATTTTCGTAAAGAGTGGACTGAGAAAAACAAGCATTTACAAAGCCTATGAATTACCTTTTTTTTTAATCACAACATATAGGAATGAATAGACACATACACATACAGAGACAGACTGATGAACACAGCCACAGGCCTCCATGCCCACACAGATTGAAACACTCATACAATTACCTAGGCACATAGGTACATAAGTACAGTCCCTCGGAGCCCTATGAACAACTGTCCTGTAGACTTCCAAGCACAGCAGTGACAATACACACATCCATGGTTCACAGGTGCATATTTATTGATTTAGATCTTTCATAGAGATCCCGAACGCGTAGTCTTGTGGGCACTATAGTATATCAAATGCAATCCAATGTGGAGGAAGCAGCGTCCAGCGGAATGTGAGATGAAGCCTTTCTGTTCTCTAGTACTGTAACCCTGTTCATGATGATGGCAAAGATCAGATGATAGCTTGTTTAAAACGTCAATCTTCAGAGGTTTTCTGAATAGCAGACAGACTCAGCTCTCTGCTGGTATTCCAAAGTTTAGGACTCTGGACACCCTGGTACCTGCCTTAGCGTGTTTGTCATTGAATCACATTAGGTCTTTTGTTTGAGTAGGCCTTGTGGATGGTGCATAGTGCTTTTGAATTTAATCCAGGATTACACTGGGTGTCTTGGGAGTGAAATGAGATCTGTTTTCACATTGTTGTGTTTCCAGAGGATGAGTCAGCATCTGGCTGCATGATGTTGCAGCTTTTACAACTTGTCAAAGAGCTTTTGTTTGGTGTCTTGAATAGGTAGCCTGGTAGTAGCACTGTCAACCCATAGAACGGGCTCTGTCAGTTCCAATAGTAGATTAGTGTTTTTCATTAGTGGCAGGATGTCCCTTAGATTGGACAATTGTAGGTTAACACCACTAGATACAGCTGTCACATGTGCAACAAGTGAGAGGTCTGTGGGGAACGTTATCCCAAGATTGTTTACTTTCTGAGATGTGGACATGCCAGAAAGGCTCCTCCTGGGTCATTCAAAAGGAAGCTTTTCATTTGGCCCTCCTAGAACGAGGAAGTCTGATTTAATTCCATTTAGACAAAGAAAGTTGTCTCTCTTCTCACAAAAAGAGTTCTAGCTGTATTTTGTGGTTTGGCTCTCAGAGTTGAAATCCATTCATAATGGATTTGGGTATCACCAACATAGATTTGAAGCGTATGTGTGTTAGTGGAAGCAAGTAAATGTTGAACTGTAGCAGTCAGTAGAAACATCCTTGTGGGAAACCCCAGGTCACCCTACAAATTGACAATTCTTCTATTCCAATGCTCATTTGACGGCTTCAGTTGTTGGGGAGAATACATGGGTTCAGCTGTACCAGACTGTCAGGTCATTCATTGAGTCTTGACAAACTGGCCAGACAGCACACGTACAGGCACACAGAAAATAAGGTGATTTTCAGACACACACAACACGTAAACAGACTAACACTACACATACAAACACACACACATAGACATGCACTCACAGATGAATGCATTGATCATAAAATATTATACAAATGGCTTTCATGGAATTTCACTTGTTTTTGTTTTGCATTCTAAATACGTATGAATGTGTGACCACTGAGTAAGTTAGTAATATTGTAAACATCAACAAATCATTTTGTGACAACATCCAGAGATAATAACCAGTGGAAAATGAATACTTAACTGCGATACAAACCAGGGATTTGAGTTGGAACCATTTTATTCTCTGTAGAAAAAAGACACTAACTTCTACCAGTCATGAAGCAATATTTTATCAAACATACAAAAGGTGATGGGGGAATAAGTCTACACCATTTGCAGTAGCTCTGACTAGCATTCCAATCCATCGTTTTTCGCCTTCTGCCACTCTAGACAAAGCTCTGCAAGAAGACTATAGCAGTTACTGAGCAAAATGTGGCTCTTTTGAGAGAATGCAATGTTATAACTTGCAAATTTGGTGAAACAATCTGCCTCATATCCGACTGCTGAAATAGTAATATCTATGTCTTGCATGATGTTTACAGTCCTTAGAGACACCAATAACAGAACTTAAAACCACACCTAGCAACTGTAAAAGAAAACAGACACTTGCGGTAGCACATAGAAGCAAAAATAGCCAGCAGGCAACACGAAAAGCAAAGGCAATATGGCAAATCAATAGACCACAGCTCCCCCATGTCAGCTGGAGCAAAGCAATGCTAAAATCCATGCATTGCGGTGACACGGTTATATACTTTTTCTCTATATATGTGAATGTAAGCAGGGCATTGTGACAGACAGAAACCTACAGATAGGTAATAATGAGCAGGCGCCGGGTTCCTATCGAGGGAAGAATGTGATAAGAGCTTGGAAAGATGTACCAGGCTTCCCAGGTGAAGGCGGAGTCTATTAGTTTCTGCAATCCTTGCTTCGTTGTGTCAACTTCAGAACGAGGCTTCACTTACTAGAATGGGTAAATTAAAATGTGCAATGGACACCACAGGTTAACAAAATGATAATTAGTTTAAAATACTTAAAAAGGTGCCATAGTGATAAGGCTTTTGTGAACCTGGAAAAAAAGAAATCGCAATAGAATAATAAATTGTATAATCACACGTTAAGGCACACGTAGATTTTTATTCTCACATTCGTACATGCGATTAAGGCAGTGGCTCCCAAACTTATTTGACCAGTGGCTCCCTTGACCTAATTGGCAGTTGGCCGTGGCTCCCCACCATTTTTCCACCTGTGGGCGGGTGGGGGGGGGGGGGGTAAGCCCAACCTCTGGAGTACTTCCTGTTGTCTTCGTTAAATTAATTGGGATGCAATGAAGGTATTTAATCATATTTGTAACAAAATAAAAAAGATAACAGTTGTAAAAGGGGAAAACCAAACTTTTGTTTAATGGGCTGATACGTTTTCTCTCATCGAGAATGTGAACTCAGGCGTGGGAAGCTGTATTGAAACAAGTGACCATACTGATGTTTCAGTGACCATACTGATGTTTCCGTAATATTTGAATGTATTCCCCTTTTAGGGACCATCCGAGAGTTGAATATATGGAATATGAATTTAAAATGATACAAAAAAGTGTCTTTTGTTTAAAAAACATCTTCAAATGTGCATTTACAGACAGGGCCATTGTCATTTTTCTAATCTATTCTAGACCAAACCCAGTAGCACTCTCGGTTAATCTGTAGTTAAATTCCACCAAGTTAAGATGGAGCAACTCAGTGTTATCATTGCATACTGGAGGAAAAATGCACCCAGCAGATAAAATCAATGTTTGAATATCGACTGTGTTCCTATAACTAATAGGTAAAAACAGTTTTAATGGTAAGAGATAATACAATATATCAAATGCTCTCATTCACAAAAATTGCAAACAAGAATATAGTTTTTGAGAGGAGGAGCTAATTTAGCGGAGGCTACGAAGCGTAAAACAAATTTGTCCCCATAAAATACACATATCCTAAATACAGACATTCCCATGGTTATCCTGAAACTTTGGTTTGGATCAGGCATCCTTAAGCCACGGTGGACAAGTAAGTTCTACATTTTGTTGGAAAAAGTCATTTCCCATTCACTTGCAATTTGAGACTTTTGGTAAACTGAGGAAGAGGGGTCCTGTTTACACCAACGCTGCTGATGGAAGAGCCTTCTGGCCATGCCTGACTGAGTAGATGGTGCTCTTGATGATTAATAATGTAAACTTTTATCTTCTTCCAAAAGACCTGATGGATTGACTGATTGGCTGTCGACAGCTAATTAGATAGCAAGGTTTAAATTTGGGGTCCCCAAACTAAAAGTATTTAGGACTTTTATCTATGAGAAAGAGAACTTAACATCCATCCGTGCCATTGAATCAAGGTCATTTAAGTGTCAATCAAACACCCCTTTGCATCACTTTGTCAGAACAGCGACCTTCATAGTTTGAGTGCAGGTCACCACTTTGGGTAGACAGGATGGAGGCAGTCTTGAAGAGAGACCAGCTAAGAGGGATCTTGATTATGTTTTACACAAACTAGAGTGCTTCTATCATTCACTGATTGGATCAAAGAGAGCAAATTTAGACCCGTCCGTCATACCGCCATTTCATGATTGGCCAGCTGAAATTCTGATGAAAGTACTCCTGCTATTTTGGTAGAGGCACATTCAGTGACCCCCCCACCCCCAACTCCCCCCGTCTTAGGCATAGGGAAGCTTAAAAACTGTAGGTGGACTGTAGGTGAGTAGCTGAGTCTAAAAAATCATGAGTTCTGTTTATCCAGAGCTGGTAGAAGTGTTTAATAATTAAGATGGATGAAAAAAATAGAAAATGTGTGACCAAGGCATCAGAGATCAAAGCATCAGTAACAGGAGTAAGAAGCCAGTGGAACCTGGAGGCTTGTAAGAGAGAGTACAACACTCTATTTGCATTTGTTAGATACGAGACATGGCTGATGGGGCGGAAGAGAGTGGAGCAGGAAATCAACGACCTGCGCAGAGTACGCGACGAGCTCACCCTGGTAAAGAGCGACCTGGAGATGCAGATTGAAGGCCTGAATCAGGAGCTGGTGGAGCTGAAGAAGAACCATGAGGAGGTAGGCCTTACTGCACCCCGAGCACTCAGGGGGACAGGACACACTGCGGGGGTAGGCCTTACTGCACCCCGAGCACTCCGGATGGCAGGACACACTCCGGGGTAGGCCTTACTGCTCCCTGAGCACTCAGGGGGGCAGGACACACTCCGGGGTAGGCCTTACTGCACCCCGAGCACTTAGGGGGGCAGGACACATTGCGGGGGTAGGCCTTACTGCACCCTGAGCACTCAGGGGGGCAGGACACACTGCGGGGGTAGGCCTTACAGCACCCCGAGGACTCAGGGGGGCAGGACACACTGCGGGGGTAGGCCTTACTGCACCCCGAGCATTTCGGGGGCAGGACACACTGCGGGGGTAGGCCTTACTGCACCCCGAGCACTCCGGGGGGCAGGACACACTCCGGGGTAGGCCTTACTGCACCCCGAGCACTCAGGGGGCAGGACACACTGCGGGGGTAGGCCTAACTGCTCCCTGAGCACTCAGGGGGCACAACACACTGCGGGGGTAGGCCTTACTGCACCCCGAGCACTCAGGGGGGCAGGACACACTGCGGGGTTAGGCCGTACTACACCCGAGCACTCAGGGGGGCAGGACACACTGCAGGGGTAGGCCTTACTGCACCCCGAGCACTCCGGATGGCAGGACACACTCCGGGGTAGGCCTTACTGCACCCCGAGCACTCAGCGGGGCAGGACACACTGCGGGGGTAGGCCTTACTGCACCCCGAGCACTCAGGGGGGCAGGACACACTGCGCGGGTAGGCCTTACTGCACCCCGAGCACTCCGGGGGGCAGGACACACTCCGGGGTAGGCCTTACTGCACCCCGAGCACTCAGGGGGCAGGACACACTGCGGGGGTAGGCCTTACTGCTCCCTGAGCACTCAGGGGGCACAACACACTGCGGGGGTAGGCCTTACTGCACCCCGAGCACTCAGGGGGGCAGGACACACTGCGGGGTTAGGCCGTACTACACCCGAGCACTCAGGGGGGCAGGACACACTGCAGGGGTAGGCCTTACTGCACCCCGAGCACTCCGGATGGCAGGACACACTCCGGGGTAGGCCTTACTGCACCCCGAGCACTCAGGGGGGCAGGACACACTGCGGGGGTAGGCCTTACTGCACCCCGAGCACTCCGGATGGCAGGACACACTCCGGGGTAGGCCTTACTGCACCCCGAGCACTCAGGGGGGCAGGACACACTGCGGGGGTAGGCCTTACTGCACCCCGAGCACTCAGGGGGGCAGGACACACTGCGCGGGTAGGCCTTACTGCACCCCGAGCACTCCGGGGGGCAGGACACACTCAGGGGTAGCCCTTACTGCACCCCGAGCACTCAGGGGGGCAGGACACAATGCGGAGGTAGGCCTTACTGCGCCACTGAGCACTCAGGGGGCACAACACACTGCGGGGGTAGGCCTTACTGCACCCCGAGCACTCAGGGGGGCAGGACACACTGCGGGGGTAGGCCTTACTGCACCCCGAGCACTCAGGGGGGCAGGACACACTGCGCGGGTAGGCCTTACTGCACCCCGAGCACTCCGGGGGGCAGGACACACTCAGGGGTAGCCCTTACTGCACCCCGAGCACTCAGGGGGGCAGGACACAATGCGGAGGTAGGCCTTACTGTGCCACTGAGCACCTTTGGGGTAGGGGTTGGGGGGCACTGCCTGGGTAGGTCTTACTGCGCCACAAGTATCCAGAGGGGGCAGGACCCATGCTTGGTACTTCCCAGTATTGCAACTTTGTAATGTTAGAAATCATGGTCATAACTACTGCTTATCTGAATAAGACTCGTTTTTTAAAGAGACCAAGATGAAACACTCGATATTTACCTGTGAGATTTGAACCTCAGGTTTTTCACAAATCTCTGCAATAGATGCATTAACCCGTAGAGCTATCGTATTGGTCATGCATTTATCCCTCGAAATCACAAAGAGTAGCAGCATCACTTTCCCTCAATTCTCTTAGTAATAAAGCAAGACCAAAACAAAAAGGAAACATTGGTTTTACTGACCAGTTATCCTGATTAAAGACACGCAACCACATGTTGTTAGGTTTCTGGACAAAAACGATTATATGTGTTTCAGCCGTGGTCAAGACTAGCTGAAGCTGGTAAAGCCTTGTTTTGACTACACATTTGACCTGGGAGGACAGAAACTGATTGCTAAAATGGGTCCAAAAAAGCGAAGGTATTTGCATGTAAGTTAAACTTAATTACACAAATAGTTTTATTGAGGAGCGTGAATAGGGCGACCAGATGGCTCCATGTCAGCAGGACACCACACTTCCATTCCTGGACTTCCATGTGTTGGTGCTCAATTAATAAGAACCAAGACTATAACTCCCAGAATGCACTGATATGTAAAAGCAAAGCCTAGGCATGGACGAAAGAGTTCTCTCTGTGTATTTCTGTTTGATATTGCGAGTCTCTCAGTAAGCCATGCCTGCCTTCAGGGGTATCTTTTCAGTGGGTGTAGAACTGTAACCTGCTTTTAACACTCGGTTTCACCGTTTACAGGATTAATCCCTTATTACATATATTTGTGCCAATTAACACAAACTTATGAGGGGAGTTTGATAATGGTTGAAGCAGTAATTTTTTTTGAGTTATTACTGTATTAACTCTGGGGCAGCAGGCCAGAATAATTAATCATTTTGAATAATTCATAAGAATGTGGGAGCAGGTGAAGTGGAACTAGAGATCTTGTAGGTACATGCTTAATTACTTTTTAGGTGACAGCCTACCAGACAGCTTGTCTGGTTTGGTAAACACATCCTGGGGATATTCAGAAAGTTCGCCTAGGAATGTATTCCACCTGTTGCTTACCATTGGCGTTGTGGTTTGTAACTCACATTTTCTGGCTTTCTATTTGCTGGCTTTATTTGCTTTAGTCTGTCCAGCTCGAGTTCGTCCCTCCTTTTGCTCGAACATTGTTCACTGTATTCTTCCACTAACTCTCTTTCTGTAAACAGATATTTAAATCTTGTTCTGATCTTGTCACATTGGCTGTGCCTTCAAAGGCATAGGTGGAATGTCAGGCTGTGTCTTTCAGGGAGCTTGCTGTTTATTTTTCTTTCTCTGACTTCAAAGTGGGAGGATTTATGAAACAATCATGATTGCTAGTGGGGTCTGCTTGAGGAAGTCTGTACAAATGTTATATTTTTTCTAGCACAAATCAACATTTAAATGCCTGTAAATGATCTGTGCAGATGATAAAATCAATACATTGGGTGATAACATTTCTTCTCATTGTTTGTGCTCTGTATACTTTTATCATCAAAACTGTATGTGAGTGCAAACGTAATGGTGATTTCAACTGAAGATGTGTTGTATGTAATGGCAGTACACTACCATACTATGAATACTCAACGTTACCACACTCAACTCTACTCTGCACCACTCCACACCACTGCACTCTACTCTACACTACTCCACACTACGCCACTCCACTCCACATTGCATCACTGACTCTTCTCTGCATCATTCCACTGTATGTCGCTCTACTCTACAGCACTTCACTCTATGGAATTGCACTGTACCCCACACTACTCTACTATGCACCACTGCACTTTTCATCCCTGCACTCTACACCACTTTGTGCCACTCCACTCTGTGCCACCCTAATCTGCAACACAGCACACTATGCCACTGCATTCTATGCCAATGCACTCTACACCACTTTACTTAAAACCAATGCACTCTACACCAATCTACTTTGCATCAAATCACTCTAGGCCATTATACTCTACACCATACTATTCTACTCTGTGCCATTGCACGCTATGCCACTCTACTCTGCACCACTTCACGCTATGCAATACTATTATTGCACTCCATGCCACTTTACACCACTGCACTCTACAACAGTATACTCTGCAACACTGCACTCTCTGCCACTCTGCGTTATGCCACTCTGTGCCACTGAACTCTCCACCACTGAACTCTACGCCACTGAACACTATGCCACTGCACTCTACGCCAGTCCACTCTAATTTACTCTGCGACACTGCATTCTACAACCCTCTAGTCTATACCACTGGACTCTAAGCCACTTCACTCTACTCTGAAACAATCTACTCTGCCATTGTAGTCTATGCCACTCTATTGCACTCTGCACCACTCCACACATGCCACTCCACCCCACTCCAAACTACACCAATGCACTCTACACCACTATACTTAAAACCAATACACTCTACGCCACTTCACTCTAATTTACTCTGTACCACTTCACTGTACATCGCTTTACTCTGTCCAACTGTATGCTACTGCACTTTTCACCAATGCATTCTACGCCACTCTACTTCACACCACTGCACTCTACTCTGTAGCACTGCACTCTTTGCCACTAAACTCTCTGCCACTGAACTCTGCAACACTCTACGCCACGCTTCTGCACACTACACCAATGCACTCTACACCACTCTGCTCTAGTGTGCACCAATGCACTCTACAACA
The DNA here is from genome assembly GCF_964263255.1 of Lissotriton vulgaris. Classification (NCBI taxonomy): domain Eukaryota; kingdom Metazoa; phylum Chordata; class Amphibia; order Caudata; family Salamandridae; genus Lissotriton; species Lissotriton vulgaris. The sequence continues at coordinate 1,802,260,822 of NC_141693.1, forward strand.
CTATACTTAAAACCAATACACTCTACGCCACTTCACTCTAATTTACTCTGCACCACTTCACTGTACATCACTTTACTCTCTCCAACTCTATGCTAATGCACTTTTCACCAATGCATTCTACACCACTCTACTTCACACCACTGCACTCTACTCTTTGCCACTAAACTCTCTGCCATTGAACTCTGCAACACTATACGCCACTCTTCTGCACACTACACCAATGCACTCTACACCACTCTCCTGTGCACCATTGCACTCTGACACTTCACTCTACACCACTTCAGTCTATGCCTCTCTACCACACCCCATGCACCACTGCACTCTTCACCACTGCACTCTACACCACCTCACGCCACTCCACTCTGCAACACTGCATCTACGCCACTACTTTATACCACTCCACTGTACCCTACACCACTCCACTCTATGCCACTTTACTCTACTCTGAAACAACCTACTCAATGCCACTGCACTCTAGGCCACTGCACTTTACTCCAATCTGCGCCACTCTGCTCTGTTCCACTGCAATCAGTGCTTCACAACTCTACTTGGCGCCACTGTACTATACTCCACTATTCTATGCCACCACACTCTACCCTGACCCACCACTATACACTACTTTACATCACTCCACTCTCTTCTACTCCGAAACAATTTACACCACTGCACTCTATGCCACTCTGCGCAACTCTACTCTACCCTGTCCACTCTTCCACTGCACTGTACTCTATGCCATTCTATACCAAACCACTGCACTCTAAGCCAATTCACTCTACACTACTTTACTTAAAAGCATTGTATCCTATGCCACTGTACCTGTGCCAACTACTATGCACCACTGCACTTTATGCCAATATACTCTACAACATTCTACTTTATGCCACTGCACTCTACATCACTGCACGTTACATCACTCTACACCATTGTTCTCTGTCACTGCACTCTACACCACTCTATTCTACTCCATGCCACTGTACTCCTTGTCACTTCTCTCTGCAACACTCTATTCTGTACTACTCTACTCTGCACCATTGTACGCCACTGCACTCTATGCCACTGCTCTCTGCAACACTCTACTCTGCATGCCTGCACTCTTCAACACTGCACTCTATGCCACTGTGCTGTACTCTACACTACTGCACTCTATGCCACTCTACTGCACTCTATGCCACTGCACTTTTTGCCACTGTGCCACTCTCCTGTATGCCAATGCGCTCTACACCACTCTACTCTACATCACTCCAGTCTTATGCCACTGCATCCTACCCTTCACCACTTCACTCCACTTTACTCTACATAACTCTACTCTGCAGCACTGCTCTCTTTGCCACTAAACTTTGTGCCACTTAACTCTGCATCGATGCGCACCACTGTATTTTACGCCAATCCACTCTAATTTACTCAGCACCACTGCACTCTAGGACACTCTACCCTATACCACTGTACTCTACCGCCACTTCACTCTACTCTGAAACAATCTACTCTATGCCACTTCTGTCCACGCCACTCCATTCCACTCTACTCTATGCCACTCAAATTTATACCTCTGCATTCTGTGCCACTGCTCTCAACACCAACGTTCTCTATACCACTTTACTCAAAACCAATACACTCTATGCCATTGAAGGCTATACCAATCTACTCTGCACAACTGCACTGTACGCCACTATAATCTACTCTGCCACTGCACTCTATGCCACTCTACACCATTGCACTCTATCACTTTAATTTGCACCACTCTATGCCACTGCACTCTACTCCAATGCACCCAACGCCACTCTACTCTACTTCACTACTTTCTACGACACTCTACTCTGCAGCACTGCACTCTCTGCCACTGAACTCTTTGCTACTGCACTCTACAACACTACACTCTACAGCACTCCACTCCACGATACTCCACTCTATGATGCTCTACTCCAGTAAACTCTACTCCACTCTGTCACTCCACTCTACAGCACTCTACACCAATCTGTGCCATTCTGCGACCCTACTCCCTCTTTGCCATTCCATGCCACTCTGCTCCACTCCATTCTATGATACACTACTCCACTCTACGCCACTCCATCTATGAGAATCTACTCTGCTTTACACCACTCTACTCTACACCATTCAACTTCACTCTATGCAACACCCTCTACACCACTCCACTCGGCCCTACCCCACACCACAACGCTCTATGCCACTCTACTCTGACACTCTACTCAGTTCTGCCACTGTGCTCCACTCTACCCCACTCAACAGCAGGCCCTTCCACTCTATGACACTTTACTCCCTCCATGGCACTCCACAACATTGTACGCTACTCCATGACAATGCACTTCACTCCTCTCCCCTCCACGCCACTCAACTCTACTGTTCACTACTCTATGCCACTCCACTTTATGCCACTCCATGCCACTCTCCTTTACCCTGCTAACTTCTAGCCATGCTGGACAGCACCCACTCTGTTGTACAACATTGCTCAAACATATTGCCAAATCCAATAGCTCTTGCATAGGTGAGACCTATTGGCTTTGCCAATGCTTGTTTTCAGTTCATCAAAGGCGTGTGAAGGTGCCCTTGACATGTGTAGTGATTGTTGCAACAGTATCTTGGTTAATTGCTTTCTGAAAATATTTTAAAAGGGCAACCGAAGTTAAAAATAGCCACTTCTCTCTGAGAAAGAGCTTACTGCAAACTGACAGGTGACGGTGAGACGCGTAAATCCCACAATGGAAGGCGTCTCTTCAAAGCTACGCGTAGACAAGAAAGTCAGAAGACAACAACAAAAGGAACCAAAGAGCAACGCTATGCTTCATTTGATTTAACAAAAACAAACACAAACACAGGTTACATTAAAAACTGCATGGGGCGAGAGAGCCTACGCAGATTCTTTAAAGATTGTTTCACAAGGTTTTATTTCTCAGCTATTTCGTTGACGGTTGGCGGGCCACAGGGAAATACAAAAAATGCCGTTGTTGGGGTTACACGTAACCAGCCAGTCCCTGGTGACTACTTCTAACCTCCTACCCTCATTTACCAGGGGAATGTGTTTGTTTTGTTTTAGCTGTAAAGATGGGGGATTTAGGGTGTGGTTGAAGGCATTGGTGGAGTAGAAGACTCGCCAATTCTTGTTTTTGAATGAACGGATGAATTAGCCTTTCATTCTTCGTAAGTCGATAAAAAAGTGATGAATTTTGGCACCCTTCAAGTGCCTAAAGGAAATTCAGTTAGAGGCATATGTCTTATAGATGGCAAGTACAGACTGAAGCTAACCCCACCTAAGGTCATAATATCATGTTTCATTCTCCCTTTCTCCATATCCCTTCTGCCTCCTGTTTTCCCTGTCCTCTTTTCTCTTTCTCCTTCTTCATTCTCCCTAACCATCCCTCCCACGCTTCCTCTTGCCTGCTTATCCTCACTTCCATCCCATCTTTGTTCTTCTACCATTCGCTTCATTCTTCAATCATCCCTCCTTCCCTTTGGGTCTCCCACAGGTTTGACCGTGGGCTTTGGTGACGTAAAGAGCTTTGCAAAAAGAATCATGGCTTGAATAGCATGATAGGAGAAGGGAAAGAAACAATCTTGAGCTGAGAACATTGGGATACTAGGCCACCAGGAAAAAGGGGCTATTTACATTGGCAACCCAGGATGGCACAATAGGTCTACCCCTTGTGCAGGGAAGCAATACACTGTAGTGAGCTGGGGCGGGCAGTGGCTGGATGATCCTCTTGGCCTTCTGTCTCTTCCTGGCCATTCTGATGGTCTTGTGGTACTTACAGCCCTCCTCCTACCTGGTGCCTGTCTAGTGACGTTTAATAGTCACTGGGGAGCCCATATGTCTCCTTGGCATCAGGCTCAGCTTTTCAATTACTGGGTTTTCATTTAACCCCTTCCTTGCTCGCCGACGGGAGCACTCACTCCCTGGTGCTGCAGCCCCGCCCACCCTTTAGAATTGCCGCCGTGGTTAAAGTGTTAACAAATCAATGCACTCTGGGAGTTGTAGTCTTGGTTTAAATTGTTTGGACAATATAACTTGATGACAATTGTTTGGAAATGGAATGGTCCTTTATACAAAATGACAATCCCCACCAATAAACACTTGCAGCCAACCGCACACTCAGTTTTGCCATTATCTGAGAGGAGGGGCTGTTCAGTGTGCATGCCTGACCTGCAGAGGAAGCTGCTCAGAAGTATGGACCGCATCAGATGCTGGCTCACAGTCATCGTCCTTGAGGAGGAGCTATGTCTGGATTTCGCAGGGTCCCTTATCACAGGCATCCTTGGAGCCTGCAGTACCAGCAATACCCCTCAGGGTAGTGACATGCTTGATAATTATACATGGCTTCCCAAGGTGTTTTTCCACATTACAAGGCTTTCCTAGTCTTGGTATTTTCGAGGATTTCTCCACTGTGAAATATTGGCAGGTCAAAAAATCCAAAAGTGCGGTCTTCTTCCCACTGACGTAAAGTCCTAAGGTCTGACTCCATTTTTAATAAACTCCAACTCCACCTTAGTTACTGGAGGTCTCTATCTTATCAATTTTAGGTAAAGGGAGTCGCCATTATCCTCAGATTTATGCAGAATTATTGTCATGCCTGCCATTGACGTAGCTGTTGTTGGACCTTATCTTTCTAAGAACTTTCTAAGCACGATGAAAGTTTCAAGTAACTCGGCTAATGAGTCAGATACAACACCTGATGTGACTTCAGTCTGGGACAGGTGTTTTCTTATCACAATATCAAGATCAAATAAGAAGAAATACTGACATATAACCAAAATATTGTAGTCTGAATGGATGTCCTTTCAATTTATATGCGTATAAGGATATAATAAGGATGCACCCCCTGATGCACATAATCTATGTCAGACATTCCTAAACGTATGTCAGGAATTCCAATCTCTGATAAGATTTAGTATATAAGGGCTGACTCTTGACCACTTGTCAGGAGAGTCCCTTATCCCAGGTTATCACATGAGAATCGGCCAGAGATGGTGTAACTTACTGCCAGCGTACTACGAAGAGGCTACACTTGCTACAGATAAAGTAGAGTCCCAGCGGAAGGTTGCTCCCCAGCCTGTGTCTGCCCTTCTCACAGAGCACTGCTATCATGCCTCCACCGATAATGACAGCTTCTTCTGTCAACAAGTTATACAGTGCATCTCTTTTCCCTTAGAAACTCTAAACTACAAGTTGCTCTGCTTTCCATGCTTTCTTAGTGTTGCACATAGAAGTAGGTTTTAAGGTAGAAGGTTTTTAATGACATTGTAAACATGTTAGAAATGTTCATTTTATTCTTGTTGATCACAACATGCCTTATTGCTGTTTTTTTTTATCACATCCTGTGTAGTTGTTTTAGAAGTGATGAGAAAGAGGTTCCCCCTGTTGTAATAAATACTGTCTATTTTTCTTAGTGCAGTGTGTGTGTGATAATGTGACAAACGATATAGGTTTGTTTCTGTTACCACCGTGCCCTTGGTCACGTTGCAGGGCTTGTTAGTCATTCAAAAGCAATAACTTTACTCCCACAAGGTATTGGGTGAGGTTCTGCCCTGGTGCATTGAACTCAGTTCTCCCGTGTCACCCGTGGGTGGAAAAGCAAACCTTTTAGAACTATGCCAGAGTCGTAGTTTATGCAACACCACCTGATAAATTGGAGGAGTCATAAAGATTGCACCCTTTGTAATTGACGCACAGCAATGAATAGAGATACCTCAACCAAGGGCTTGAATGGCCACCTTCAAAATACCCTCTGGGTTTCTTCAATAAACTCAAATCGACCCACATGAAAGTGTCAGACTTATTTTCAAAAAATAGCACGCAGTACACGGTTAATGCTGGTGTTCTGCATGGATACACATTCCAGTCACCAAAATAGCAGTGGAAGCGGGTGGGGCATCGTACACCATTTGATCTTCAATGCTATTCAATGTCCGACTCCTTTTCCTCTAATTATCGCTCTACATGATGCTGAAGGTCTTAGTTAAGGGTAAAGAGTGGAAAGTACAGACAGTAAAGGAAGCTCAAGATCCCTGTTTATGCTGTATACATGACCTGTGAAGTCAGAGGTACCAAATGAGTGGAATCTCCGTGACTTCCAAGGGGTCATGGAAACCGTTGTTCTTTTAGATTTGATTGGTAGACCTCCACGCTGTCGACCCTACTGTCCACCATGCTAGATTGTACTGGGGCTGATAAAATAGTTTATGGGAGTGTTTTATCTTCATTTCTATAGAGTAAAACTAGTTATGAGATACAGTGGATCCATTTGCATAGCATAACTATATTTATTTAATTTTCACTTGCCGGTTTTGTAAAGGACTGTAACTGATCATGTGGTTGCAACAACAAGCTCTCACTAGGGAAAGCAGGAAGGAGAATGAAGGCTTGTGGTGGACGGACAATGGAACAGACAGCAAGAAGATAGAATGACATGATCCCTTAACCATTGCTTGGGTCTGCTGATGAAGCCTCAAGAGTTTCAGCAATGTCCACAAGCCTCAACTGTTGAAGACGATAGCCGGTCTTAGGCTTCTGATTAGCAGGACACCTTGGTTGGAAGACAGGTGTGAGGCTAATCTAAGGAGTAAAATCAACCATGGGACAGACTGGACAGAAAATTTAATTTTTTTGACATTCTGAATGTACAAAATATATTTCCCTGTCTTAACTGTTTCGGGGGGGGATTTCCATAAAGAGAAGCTATGAATATTCAGCAAATTGTTTGTAGAGTGTGAACTAAATGAAGTGCAGTTTATGATTTGCAGGACGTAGAAATCAATTTGGAGATGTAGTATGTTGAGTGATTGTAACATGGGCTACATCGCATGATTGGTGATTATAAGCGTATACAACAGTGATTGAGGGTGTGTAGTATGATAATCCTAATTTGCACAGAAATTGGGGTTTCCGCTCAAATCAGTTTTACGAGGTATGCAATGAAACCTATGTGATTTACCTCAGGTATATTTTGCCTGTTAAAAATAGGCAGAATTTGTCCTTGGAACACTCAGAATCGCTGCAGAAATCAGTGTACAAATACCGTCCTCAAGTTATTTTTGACTGCGAGTGGGAAAAGTGGTGGGTGGTTAATTTCCATGACAAGCGGTATTGGTTAATGTGGGTGTAGCATCCATTTCCCCTTATAATGAAGCCCTGTATATCATGTTCCTTGAGTAGCTCATTCTCTCTGATCACCCCGGGCTCCTCATACTGGTTGTTACTGTGCTTCAAACTATCCTATTTTTCCAAGCTCAGCATCCTGTGTAGGCCTGGTGTGAAATTCCGCTCCTCTTGCAGAGTTTTTCCCACTCCACACTTCACATACGGCACGGAGTCCCAAAAACCTCTGCATTTTGGTGTGAAGCAGAGTTTTTCCTCTCCTGTGGCTTACCAACGTTAAGTTGGCGAGCAAGGAAAATCTTACTCTAGACTACCTCCTGGCAAGATTACTCAGCACAGGTGTTCACAGCTGTTCGCTAAGGCTCGTGTTGAGAAACCTTCCACTCGCGTTGAGGAGAGAGAAGCAGCGCACTCTTGCGCAGTGCATTGTAACTTTTTGGCTGATTTTACAGCACGAGGCAGGCACCCCTCGCTAAAAATCAGTGCAACGCATTCCGCTGCTTTTGGAACTCTGTGTAGCGCAGCTGAGTTTTTTGGTCACTTTGCGGAGTAAACTCCAGCCAGGCCTAATCCTGTGGGCCTGATTCTTATAGGAAGTTGTAAACCTGCTCTAGTTGCTCTATATTATTACATGGGTGCAGTGTTTGAAGAATTCACAACAGTATCCAAAGGTATGCCTGGAAACGTGCACCGGGTATTGGTTTTCCAGGCTCACTCCTGGAAAACTTAGATAAATTAAATTTTTGCATGAGCAGAACTATTAAGTAAGTGCAAATGTACTTACTAACTGAATTTTTAAAATGTTACTCAATAGGTAAGGTATGATCGTCCTACAGCCCATCAAATTTGGGAGGGCTTTTAAACTTTTCCTAGCCTAAAATCTCAGGTGTAAATTTCCCCAACATTTCCAAAGTGTAATGGGTTGGAAAGGGGTTTGTGATTTCAATCTTTGTGTAGGTTTGTGGGTGTACTCAAACCTGCAGAGAACACCCTTTTGATGACCACACTGCACCGTGAGCAGATTACTCACATGAAAACCATTCTACAAGAGCAAAAAGTAACTTTTGTAAATTGCAACTTGTGTAAGTCAAACGTATACCTTTAAATAGCTTTGGGGATCAGGCCCTAAATGTTCACGTGCATGAAAGTCTTCACATTTTTATGTTTTCTGCCTCATGCACCTCACTTCCAAGTATCGGAAGCTGCATTACCAAAAACTATTTCATACTGTTTCTTCATCTACTAAGGTCACACCCCGTGTGTATTTGTAATTTAAGCTTCTCACACTTTCTGTTCATGAGTTTCAAGCTACTTCATTTACTATGTGGGTTCACATGTCCCAAGTGACTCACACCATCTGTTCATCTAACCAAATCTACACTACATTGGTATGTGTTCTTCTTTCCTAACTCTTTTCATTTGCCAACACCTCCCTATACTTTCCATGTGCTAAAGCTCCTCAAACTATAGGCCTCATTCTAGAAGGTATTTACACATATAAGTCATATCAGATGGATCAGCCCCAAAGCATCATTTTGCAAGAGCAAAATACCTTTTTTGGTCGAGCCTGTAGCGGCGCGCATGCGCTGTTCTGGCGAGGGGCTTTCAAAAACTGACCACACTCACGAGATTTTGTTACAAGCTATTGGGCTTTGCTGCGTCTTTCTAAAAAAGACAGCACGCAAGGTGGCAAAGGCGGGTGCATGTCCCGCCTTTGCTCCGCCCATGGCCTATTACTTGCGCTTACCTGCACGGGCAACATCTGTTTGCAATTATCGTGCACAGACGAGTGTGTGATAATAAATAACAGATGTCTCGCTGTGGCACGCGCACACCACTTGCCTGCTTGTTTCCTTCCTCCTATTGGCTTCGCTGTGATTGGGGTAGGAGGGTGAGGATCTGGTGTTACTGGCTGCATGGTATATCACACCCCTATGTGAGATCTCACCCGCCCTTTGTCACTCTCCAGCAGCCCTCCTCAGGAAGAAGCCTTAACACCCCTTTAGTGCACACTCGGCTTTACCATGCCCCAGCCCACTTAAATCCCCAGTACCCCGCAGATAGCGCATTCCTTTGCATGGTATGCTTCTGCCATTGCTCCATATACCCTCTCATCACTTGGCTTCCCTTGCATACCTTAAGGTACAGATTCCTGTTCTCTTCCCACAAGTTTGTGGACTCTCATTCCTTCTCAGCCAGTATCATTGGTAACCCCTGCAACACCACAACGTCCCTGTTGCCTGCTCCATTACCGCCACTGGGTCTTTCTCTTCTACTCCTGTCTGTTCACCTGCCCTCAGAGCGCACCAAGGTATTTACCAGCACCCATGTACCTGCCCCGCGGCCCAAACCTGTCCACATCCCTTATTCTCTTTTATTACCAGCCCCCGTCTCTATGAGCTAGTGCCTGCGCCCCACCTGCCAATATTGTGCACCCCTTCCCCCTCCGATGCCTGACGTGTTGGTACCGTGGAGGCCACCAGGCCCGGGCTCGGGCTGTGCAGTCTGGGGCCTGTAACTCGCATGTGCTGGTCCTGGGCTCAGTAACACGTCCGCAGAAGCTGCTGTGCTGCTGACTCCAGGAGGCTGGCGGGTGCCACCGCTTCACTTGTTTTAACTGTGAATCTTGATAAATGCACGTCTCACTTTGTCGAGTAACGAACTGGTCGCTGGGTCTTCTTATTTGCAGTTGCCTGTTTATAATAGGGAAAATAGAACGTCAACCATATGATGGTAAATGCATAATAAATGCGCATCTGTAAAGGAACAGCCTTAACTATTTGTGTAGTTTCCCAGTATCTCCTTGCAGTGTATAACATGGCAGCAAATTCTTCCGAAACTAGTTGTGTCCTAGGAATATGCTAGTAGTTTTTAATGTGAATGGGCATTTTTGACACAGCACCTGGAATTAATGTTAATGTCTTGTAGTGGTTACATTGGTGCTCTTTCGCCGCCATGGTTGGTACAGGCTGTATTTTTATCTTCAATTTTAGTTGGTGGGGGGAGAAAAATAATTTTAGACATTGAAAAAAACATAATGGGAAATGCATCTGTTAAAGTGTTTTTGCACTGTTTGTCCAGCGGTCATTTAAATAGTCACAGAGATCAAATTTAAGCCCACTTGAAGGCCGAGAGGTTAAGCGACACTCTCGGACCCTCAATCTAAGTTTTTTTTTGTCCACTGAATTAACACTCTAGAACAAGCATTTGCAATGCAATAGGTCTCGCATTAGGAAAGTGTGAGCTATTGGTATTGTAAATTAAATTTTTTTAAATATGTGTTGGCTTTGAAGATATATAAATTCATAGCATTGTTATTCCCAAAGTCAGTAGCTTACACTTTCCTAATGCGAGTCCTATTGGCTATGGCAATGCTTGTTGGTAGCAAGCAGGGACAGTGCTGTTATGGTGCTGAGTGATAATGTGGTTGGGCTGAGTGATGTGGTGGTGTATTAAAGTGATGTGGTGGTGTCCCTGAGTGATGTGGTGGTGTTCCTGAGTGATGTGGTGGTGTCTGTGAGTGATGTGGTGGTGTATGTGAGTGATGTGGTGGTGTCTGTGAGTGATGTGGTGGTGTCCCTGAGTGATGTGGTGGTGCCCCTGAGTGATGCCCCCGAGTGATGTGGTGGTGCCCCTGAGTGATGTGGTGGTGTCCCTGAGTGATTTTGTGGTGTCCCTGAGTGATGTGGTGTTGTCCCAGAGTAATGTGGTGGTGTCCCAGAGTAATGTGGTGGTGTCCTATAGTAATGTGGTGGTGTCCTAGAGTGAAATGGTGGTGTCCCTGAGTGATGTGGTGGTGTTGTGAGGCATGCAACAGTGTGAGGCGTGCAGCAGTGTGTGGCGTGCAGCAGTGTGTGGCGTGCAGCAGTGTGCAGCATGCAGCAGTGTGAGTAATCTAGCAGTGTGCAGCAGTGTGAGGCGTGCAGCAGTGTGAGGCGGGCAGCAGTTTGAGGCGTGCGGCAGTGTGCAGCATGCAGCAGTATGAGTAATGCAGCAGTGTGCAGCATGCAGCAGTGTGAGGCATTCAGCAGTGTGTGACGTGTAGCAGTGTGAGACGTGCAGCAATGTGTGGTGTGCAGCGAGCAGAGGCGTGCAGCAGTGTGAGGCGTGCAGCAGTGTGTGGCGTGCAGCAGTGTGTGGCGTGCAGCAGTGTGTGGCGTGCACCATGCAGCAGTGTGAGGCATGCAGCAGTGTGAGGTATGCCTCAGTGTGAGGCATGCCTCAGTGCGAGGCGTGCAACAGTGGGTGGCGTGCAGCAGTGTGTGGCGTGCAGCAGTGTGTGGCATGCAGCAGTGTGTGGCGTGAAGCAGTGTGTGGCGTGCAGCAGTGTGAGGCATGCAACCGTGTGTGCGTGCAGCAGTGTGAGGCGTGCAGCAGTGTGTGGCGTGCAGCAGGGTGTGACGTGCAGCAGTGTGTGGCGTGCAGCAGTGTGTGGCGTGCAGCATTGTGTGGCGTGCATCAGGGTGTGGCCTGCTGCAGTGTGAGGCGTGCAGCAGTGTGTGGCGTGCAGCATTGTGTGGTGTGCAGCAGTGTGTGGCATGCAGCAGTGTGTGGTGTGAGGCGTGCAGCAGTGTGTGGCGTACAGCAGTGTGAGGCCTGCAGCTGTGTGTGGCGTGTAGCTGTGTGTGGCGTGCAGCTGTGTGAGGTGTGCAGCAGTGTGTGGCATGCAGCAGTGTGTGGCGTGCAGCGTGCAGCAGTGTGAGGCGTGCTGCAGTGTGTGGGGTGCAGCGTGCAGCAGTGTGTGGCATACAGCAGTGTGTGGCGTGCAGCAGTGTGTGGCGTGCAGTGTGCAGCAGTGTGAGGCATGCAGCAGTGTGAGGCATGCTTCAGTGTTAGGCATGCTGCAGTGTGTGGTGTGCAGCAGTGTGTGGCGTGCAGCAGTGTGTGGTATGCAGCAGTGTGAGGTGTGCAGTGTGCAGCAGTGTGTGGCATACAGCAGTGTGTGTCGTGCAGCAGTGTGTGGCGTGCAGCGTGCAGCAGTGTGAGGCATGCAGCAGTGTGAGGCATGCTTCAGTGTTAGGCATGCTGCAGTGTGTGGCGTGCAGCAGTGTGTGGTGTGCAGCAGTGTGTGGCATGCAGCAGTGTGTGGTGTGCAGCAGTGTGAGGCGTGCAGCAGTGTTTGGCGTGCAGCAGTGTGAGGCGTGCAGCAGTGTGTGGCATGCAGCAGTGTGTGGCATGCAGCAGTGTGTGGCGTGCAGCAGTGTGAGGCATGCAGCAGTGTGTGGCGTGCAGCAGTGTGTGGCGTGCAGCAGTGTGAGGCATGCAGCAGTGTGTGGCGTGCAGCAGTGTGTGGCATGCAGCAGTGAGAGGCATGCAAGCAGTGTGTGGCGTGCAGCAGTGTGCGGCATGCAGCAGTGTGTGGCGTGCAGCAGTGTGTGGCATGCAGCAGTGTGTGGCGTGCAGCTGTGTGAGGCGTGCAGCAGTGTGTGAAAGGGGGGCAGTGTGAGTGGTCTGTTGGAGAGGGGTGTAAGCATGTAAAGACAGCCAGAGGCGAGACTGGATGAAAGTGCTGTTTGTGGAGAAAGGGTTTTTGTTTTGCATACAAAATATAAGAAGGAAAGGATCGATTGAGGTAGATATGGTGGAGGTAGATACGAGTGGGAGGCGAAAACAGGGCTTTGGAAAAGGAAAAGTGCAGCTTATGACAGAGAGAAAGAAAGAGGATAAAAGGACAGCTCAAATCAAGAGGAAGAGAGATAGGAAGAGACAGGGTGAGAGGATGAGGAATGTTAGAAACAGGAGATGAAATGGGTACATAAAATGAAGAAAATGTAAGGTGATAATTGGAAAAAGAGGAAGCTACGTGCAATGAAGCAGGAAAAGACGTAATGGAAAGGAAGGAAAACATGGCGATGGGTAAGTAAAATAACAAGCTCTCGTCATTGCTGTGGCGGGGTTGGGGGAGCGCATTCCTTTGAAGTCAGCAATTACACAGTTTATTGACCTCCGCGGGCCAGGTATGTGGCTGCTGCACAGGGGCGGCTGGGGAGGGCCTAGACATGGTGTGGGAGGAGGGGGCTGGAGACGCGAGACACGGCCAGACCAACGCAAGAGCAGGGAAAGACACTGTATAGGGAGAGAAGCGAGGCAAGATTATAGAAAAGACGGAAGAGAAAGGTAGCCGTAGGGACAGAAGAGGCGGGAGTGTGATAGAAGAAGAAAACAGGAATGGTGGAGGTAGATACGAGTGGGAGACGAAAGCAGGGCTTTGGAAAAGGACAAGTGCAGCTTATGACAGAGAGAAAGAAAGAGGATAAAAGGACAGCGCGAATCAAGAGGAAGAGAGATAGGAAGAGATAGGGTGAGAAGATGAGGATTGCTAGAAACAGGAGAAGAAATGGGTACATAAAATGAAGAAAATGTAAGGTGATAATTGAAAAAAGAGGAAGCTACGTGCAATGAAGCGGGAAAAGACGTAATGGAAAGGAAGAACAAGCTCTTGGCATTGCTATGGTGGGGCGAGGGAGCGGAGCGGGAGCGCATTTCTTTGAAGTCTGATGCGAGGCACAGACAAATGGTTGTGTGACTAGGCTGGCGATGGCGTGCACGCACATAGCTCACATGAATTATACACGATCCGCAAGTTTGGTAGAGTTTTTGAACTGCCTAATATATTCTCGCCTATCTATCCTTGCTGTATAGAATAGTCTAGACCTAAAAAGGAGTGCAGGGGAGGTGTGGTTTTGTGGCTGAATAACTGTTTTCGGAACTCGGCGAACAAGCTGCAATTTCGGGGCCTCCACTTGAACCACAGCCATGTGCGATTCTGGTTAAGTAGTTGTATCTCCCTATACATCGAATGAAAACAAACTTAGGAAGTGATATAAAGCGGGCGTTCTGCGCCAAACTCCTTTGTGAATGGTGCAAAGACTACATAACAGTGGATTGTGAGCTGCTTTTTGCATCACCTGGCATGCAATTAAGAAAATAACGATACAAGGACAGCAACCAGGCTGAGGTTAAAATATATGTTTACGGATAAACTCTCCTGTGGTCAGGTCCTATGTGATCATGATATCCTTTAGCATCAACTTGGGACATTGTTAAAGCTATTTTTGCTTTGTTCAGACAGTGCATGTAAAGGAAGAGTTCAGTTGGTTTACTTTCAGGTTAAATAAGACATTTTTGATATTTGTTAGTAGCTAAACAAATGCCCTAATCTAGTGGCTGCTGTGCCTTCTTCTTTCTTCTTTCTCTCACTTCTCTCGTGTTCTCTCTTTGTCTGTCTTTATTTGTGTTTCTTACTTTCCCTCATTCTCTCACCTCCCTTGACCCCTCTCTCTTTCTTCGTCTCTCACCCTTTTCTGCCTCAGCCTCCCCCCTTTCTTTCTCTGGTCTCGCTCATTCCCTCTCTCTTTGATTCCTCCTCTTTCTCCCCCCACCTTCGTCTCCCTCTCGCTTTGACCCCTTCTCCCTCCTTTTCGTCTCCCTCTGTCGTTCATACTTCTTCACTCTCACTTTCCCAGCCATCAGCACCGCTGCCCCCTGTACACCAACAGATATCGGTGCACAAGGAAGAGACAACATGACATCTGTGCAGACAGACTTCTACATGAAAGAATAAGAGTTTACCCTGGAGATTATAATGTGCTGGTGTTCGATGCTGAGAGGATACTGCTGTGCATAAAAGTGTCTGGGAACATTCATGCATACCGACAGTGGCTTCAATAAACCATAACTAGACACTGAGCTCCACCCAAACAGGCCAGCAGAGCCTGTCAGTTACCCCTCCACGGGACACACCCGCCTCCCTTCTCCACCCGTCAGAAAGAGGAACAAGCATTGGCATAGCCAAAAGGTCTCACATTTGGGACATTATAAGTGTTTAGCCATGCAACAGTTTATGTTGTTGCACCAAGGATATTGTACTGCATAACTAAATACTTATAAGGTTCCAAAGGCGAAACCTATTGGCTATGCCAATGCTTGTTGTATTTAGAATCTTTCTTTTTGCACTCATAAGTTGAATTTCTTGCATGGAGATTTTGTATCACTAAATCTACGTGGTTGCACTTGGATGTTCTAGAGCAGGAAAGCCGTAGACGTTGATGGACTCCCACAAATTTACACGTTGGTGGGATTCAATATTAATTTTCTGACCTGCGAAAGGTCAGAGATTTAAGTAAGTCATGGACTGGAATCAATCTCATTGCCTTGTGGGAATGAGTAGGCAACATGCTGAGGGTGCAAGGAGGGTGTTTATGTGCAGACACATATTTTTTCACATGGTAAACAAAGATAAAAGGTGGCATTTGCACTTTCTCAAAAAAAATTGCAGGCTGGATTATAAGAGTTTATATGCTTGCATTCGAAGAAGAAATTCAGATAACAGTTCTTGGACTAAGTCTGGAAAGCTTTGACGTGCCCACGTTTCCATTTGTGATCTGGAAATGTTTTGTGAATCCCTGAAATGGGTATCTTTATACCCATGTGTGGCAGTAAACCAATGGGTGCTTATTTACTTATTTATTTATGAATGCTATCCTTTATATTCATGCTCCCAAAGCACCCCAACTCTTCAAAGGCCTCCAGCTGCTCATACTGCCAGTCCATGATCCAAAAGTGGCATCAAATGGAGGAGATGAACTGCCACCTCTACCCGGAGATTTAAGAGAGTGCAAGAGTACAGTACGTCAGCATGTGACGTGGTCGCCATATGGCTGCCTTGTCGGCATATGACATAGGGGTGCACGTTCGGCGAGACAAATCAATTCCACGTCTAAGGCTCACCCCTGCCGTAGTGCAATATTGCCTCTGGCCTGGAAGCTGGTTAGGCAGGGGGTATGTTTCTGTAGTGGTTGGTGTCACAGTAGGTAAGCAGATAGAGGGCTCGGAATAGTCCGGTAGCAGGAAAGATCTTCAGATTGGGATTTTACAGAGGAGAATGTTTCAGATCAGGTAGTAGGAGGCAGCCTTGACCCTATCGGAGGTATTTAGACAGAATTTGATAAAGCTCAAATATTGTGGGACAAAAGATTGAGTCAAGACGGGGGTAGATCGGTTTCGTACACCGCCCCCATCACTTGAATAAACTTCCCCTTAGTTTCTGCTCCAAGCTCAGACTTCACTTCCTTCAAGAAGGGGCTGAAAACTTAGTTGCTTTAGAATATCCTCCCCTCTCTAAATAATGCAGCACTGAGATTCTCCTCCAAGAGTGATTTGTGCGCTATATTAAATGTCTTTTTCATATTATATCAAACATATCGAGGACAAAAGTATAGTGAAAGTAAGTTTCTATAGTTAAGTAAAGTTTTACCACATATCACTCCACATATATGTACCTAGACGATATATCTTCAAAGTACATAGATGTGAGGTTGAGACTAGTAAATCTATGCTTACCTATTTGCACTTACCTTCTCAATATTTGGGTCCACGATATTTTTGACACAATATTCTGTCCACACAAAATACGAGTTTCCCATATTCTGTCAGTGATCCCCTAGAAAAGCATGCTGGACACAAATGTTGTGAGTGTTTGTGAGTAATGGTAAGAATAAGATATGCAATGTTTTGAGATAGCTGAAGCTGAAATCTAGGCAAAGTGACTTTACAAGGTTCATGGGTGGGAATGTATTAGGGGAGTGAGGAATAGGTTAGTTGTTGAAATGACAGTGTTAGTGGTGACATTTTAGATTGAACAGATAAAGCCAAAAGATATCTGTCTGATAAATGAGCTCAGCTTGGTTCTACAAAACGGAGTCTTTTGCACCTTTGAAGAGTATTGGCATTTTATATTATCTCAAAACTCCTCACACAGCTGTTCACAAGCCTTCAGCTCCTCACACTGTCTGTCCACATGCTGCATCTCTGATCAGGTTGGTGAAGTGGCACTGCGTTGCAAACCTCTTCTCTTTAATTCACTTTCAACATATAAAATGCTGAGAATGTCCACAAAGCAGTTCCTCCAAGTGCCTTCCTCTGATTGTTGACAAAGATATCAGAAGGAAGCTGATTTATCTGGACATGCTTGTTCCCATGATAGGAGCAGGCGGATCTTCAGAACCACACAGGAGGCGACGTCAACGTAGAGCTCAACTGTGGACCTGGCCTGGATCTCCTCAAAGTCTTAGGAGACATGAGGGAGCAGTACGAGGCTCTCACTGCGAAGAACAGAAGCGATCTCGAGAAATGGTACCAGGTGCAGGTGAGTGACCTGTCAAACCTACAATGGCCATCGAGGCAATTCTGCAGACATGCCCATAGTTAAACCCCAATCCTTCCAATTGAGGTCAGCTTGCATCCTTTAAATGTATTACACAAAGTTCAGTTTCAGTCTTATACATTCATCACCCTGCAAAACAATTCTCAGTACCAGATATTATTTGACCGATGAAGCGCCTCAGGTACATCTGTGACTGCTGAGCCACTGACGGCCTCATCCTATCACTAGGAACTCTTATTTGAAAAATTAGTTACTCCATTTCCAGCAGAACTCCTCAGCAGTCATTTAAACAGGTAGCAGTGACTCCCATGTTCAGAAATTAATCCCTAAATTTGTCTTACAAAGACAAGTTTTGTCCATTTTCCGAATGTCGTAGGCGATCTAGGGATACAGTTGTTACTAATTGCTTGAAATGAAGTTATTAAAGGAGATCGTTCATTATTTTTCTCATTACAGGCACATTCACATTATGTATGCCGCTACTGTGTAGTTATATGTTAAGACACAATTTCAATAGGAAGACTTTTTTTTGTTTTGCTAATAACTGTGGCGCAGTTTGATGAATCTTCACTAAACGTTCCAAATAAGTGAATCCATTTCAGCTCCTTCCTGGAAATTTTCAGGGTGATCTATTAAGGAAGGGCTGAGATAAAGGGGGAGGGGGTTCCAAAACATATTTTTCTCATATAAATTATCATTGGAATTTTTGTAAGCGATAAAAAGAAATGGCTCAACAGAATTACATCAAATTTGCAGAAAGCTAGCTCTTTACTCAGGAAGCATGCTTTTTGTTTGTTCAGAAGTTTTTGAGAAATTAGTGTAAAAAATTAGCAATATCTAGTACCGCAGGACTGCAGTATAAACAA
This sequence comes from Lissotriton vulgaris, assembly GCF_964263255.1. Lineage (NCBI taxonomy): Eukaryota > Metazoa > Chordata > Amphibia > Caudata > Salamandridae > Lissotriton > Lissotriton vulgaris. The sequence continues at coordinate 1,802,278,958 of NC_141693.1, forward strand.
AGAATTCTGATTGGCTCGGCCCTCAGAAGTTCGACAGTGCCTCCAGGCCCTGAAAAGAAAATCCAAATCAAATTTAAGGGGCCAGGGTAAGAATACCCCAGCAGGAGTCAGCGTGGCCCCAGTGTTCTCCCACAGGAGTCCCTGTGGCCAAACCAATGCTGTGCAATGTCTTTGGCCATCCATTGCAGGTGTTTGGTCGCCCTCAGAGAGTTGGCTGCTGAGCTTGGCCACAGACCCTGCGAGCAATCCTTTGATGCTCATGGCCAAAGGCTGTGTACAGGAGTAGTTGGTCATAGCCTTATTGTAACAAGATTCCACTTTGTGTTAAAAACCATTGAAATTAATTGAAAAAAACAAAAGTTAAAGTGGAGTTATGCATACGTGAGGTAGTAAGAGGGTAACTAATGTAAAAAGAACTTAAACATTCACTGAAAGAATCACGGTAAAGTGGAGTTATATGTAGGTCTTTAATAATAAAAAAAACTACCATTTTAAAACAAAAGAAAAACTGCTTGCAATCCATCGGTTGTATACAACTGACATAGCTATAACTTTCACCGCTATGATGCACTGCTTATGACCTCACAATTTTAAAGAACTGAAAGTTTTGAAATAGCTATATTTATTGTTGTGGGACTCCCACCCTGTGGGATAAAACAACAAAATAAAACATTCCTACGGGAGCAAGATCTCAGCTTGCCTTGCCGTGACATAAGCAGACATTTTGCGTCCACCATTACAGTGATCAGGCACCCAGTCCAGAAAAAATAGACATAGAAGAAGGAGAGTAGGGATACCCTGACTCCTTAGCCCTTGAGGGCCCCAATTAAACAAAATATATATACTTGTTTGTTTGGGTTGTTGTGGTCCTGCGTGAGGCACCTTGGTACTCCCGTTGGAGCCAGCACAGACCGCTGTGTTCCCACGGGACCATGAAAAAAAGGAAAATGTGGGGTGGGGCCCATGGGCGGTTAGGCGGTCATTGAGGGGGTTGCGCTCATGGGGGGTGGCCGATGCCGTGGGTTGTGTGCAGGGCCTGTCCGCAGGCAAGGCCCTCTTGCCTACCCCATGCTGTGCACAACCCTTGTGTGGGTCCGCGGCACTCCTGTGGGCCACTCTGTGCCGACGGGAGCATAAAAAAAGGAGACTGTGTGGTGTGGGTCCAACATTAATTAAATGAAATATTTTTATGAAGGTTAAATGAAAAAATAAATTCCAGCCTAAAGTAAAGTAGTTGCATTTTATTTTGTTATGCATTAATAATTATTTTAAGTGATATATAGAATTAATTAAAAGTAGCTTAATTATATTTTGATAACAAAATAATGTAACAATAATTTGTAAATTCAAAAAAGTTGTTAAAATATTTTATAATTAAATAATAAATAAATTTCATAATATATTTGTACTTTAAACTAAATTTACTTATATTGCTACCTGTTTTAAATAATCAAATGTAATTTAATATTATTTCCTAAGGGGTTTAATTTTAAGTCTCTACCTCCATTATTTACTATGGGAGGATGTTGTGGATGTTGCAGTCCTAGTGGTTGGCCATGTGTTGTACTGGAAATACTACTGTTTCTTTTCGGCAGTAGAAACTTACACACATAAAATTGGCTCCACCCTCTGTCTGATGGAGTGGAGACATGTAAGTCTACACTTTTGAGTAAATTAGCCCAGGTAAGAAAACTTAAGTCCAAAGTGTAAAAGTGAATTCACATGTGTAGGTTAATCTGAAGTGTAAATTACCTTAGCGACTATCCTTGAGCCATATTCTTTTACTTGAGGTTCATAATGGTTCTGTTCCACCCTACCTTGCAGGGCTCTAAACAGCCAGCACAAATTTCTAGACAGTGAAAGCTTTCCTTTGTGTTTTACAGAGTGCGGATTTGAAAAAGGAGGTGGCAGTTCGCACTGAAACTACCCAGACATCCAAGAGCGAAGTCACCGAACTAAAGCGCTTGCTCCAGTCACTGGAGATAGAGCTGCAGTCTGCGCTGAGCATGGTAAGGAGAGCATTGTGCTTCTAAGTGGGGCACGTGAGATAGGTCCTTTCTTCAAACTTATTGAGCCTATATTGAATGAGAAGGGATGAGCCTACTTATAGGGCCTGAGTATGAGTGCTCCGGGATAGAATGCGATAACTATCGCATTTGCTAAAATCTGACTCAGAGGCGCAATAATTATCACCTATCCCGACTCCCTTACAAATGAGGCATACATCTGTACGCCTTAGCACTCTACAGATCTTTTTCACTTTTTAAACTCTGATTTGACTTACTGAAATCTAGCGAGGGGTTAGACGTAATTACTGGGTGCAATACACATTGCACCACTTAAATTGCAGTCTGTTTGCACAGGGATTGCATTGTTTACCGGGCTACTGATAAGAAGTCCCATACTATGTTATAGAAATGTGCTCAACAGGAATGGAGCTAATTTGTGAAGCCAAGTTGACAAACCACCAAGCAAAAATACCTATGATGTTCCTTTGAAGACCTGTGCTTGTGTTGTCTGAAAGTGCTGTGAAGCATCTGTTGTTGGTGTAGCTTTGTGCTGATCCTGCTTTTTGTCAATGATCACACCTGTGATCTACAGCACACAATGTTCCTTATTACAGAAAGACTCCACAGAGCATATGCTGGCTGAGACTGAAGCCCGCTACGGAGCCGAGCTGCAGAAGCTGCAAGTGACCATCACCCGCCTAGAGAAGGAGCTGTCTGGAGTGCGGTCAGACATGGAACATAACTCCTATGAGTACCAACAGTTGCTGGGTTTGAAGATGAGGTTGGAGCAGGAGATCGCCACTTACCGCCGTCTCCTGGAAGGAGATGACTTAAGGTTGTTGTAGCCCACTTTTCCATGTTGCAGAATTTCACAAATTCACCATTTCCCCATGTTGCAGAGCTTCTCATATTTACACAATGACCACATTCTTACCGATCAACATAAAAGATGTACTAAAATATATTGAAATATTCTGGTAGTAATGGAGGGTTTTAACCTCTTCATCGCGGTTTCAAATTCCTGCGCTGTGCTGAACGTTCTATTGGGCTTATGGACTCATGGCGGAACGGTTCCGTCATGAGCACAGGCCAACCGACGCTCATGACGGAACTGTTCCGTCATGAGCATCGAAGGGGTTAAATACCTTGACAAATATGTAACTGCAGAGCCTTATCTCTTCCACACACATTATCTTCAGGGACGTGGGACATTGGAGCTCATTGCCACTCTCCTTGCTGGGATGAGCAACCCTTTTCAAAGTGATGGTGCTCCCAAGATTTCTCTATGCATTACAGAGCACGCAGTATCGGGTCCAAGAGTTTTGTTTCCAAGCCATAGACATCGAGGTTATAATCTTTCTTTGGGATAGAAAACCTCCAAGGATAGCCGCACGAAAGCTGATGCTAGGGTGGTATGATGGCGGTATTGCATTACCAATTATTCAGCATTACTATTGGGCAGCACAGTTAGCCGTCATCAATCAATTGGTGCACCGCCTGCAAGATGACCCTGCATACCGAATGGACAGATGGATTTTGAGTCCTGGGGGATACACTCAAGCACTATATACTAACCCCAAGCACCATAATATTACAGGACCTATGAACCACACAGTCACATTTTAGCACTAGGTGCACAGGAAGTTGGGGTGGCACAATAAAATAATTCAGGGAACAGCACTCTGGGGCGCGGAAAGACTCAAAATATTACCAGGTTTCGACAGATGGGACCACATAGGTATCTCTAAAGTGGGAGACCTGGGAGCTATAGAAGATGTCACCCACCCCACAAAAGAAAAAAAAAGCTTGTGGATCTACTGGGGGAATATGAATTAGTGCCCACTGAAACTTTTTAATTTGCAATTAGACAAGCCTTAAGAGCTACTATACCACAGGGAAGCAACCTCCCTGAGGCGTCCCCATTGGAGGAAAGATTATAGACTGATTACATGGACTAGAGAGCAATATCCCTGGCTTACCAAAAACAGATACATAACTGCCCTGACCCACTCCAGCGCCTTTAAAAATGCTGGCACACTGACTTGAGGGAATTGATGGACAAAGACTGGGTGGAGGCATTGACATTCCCTAAGGAGTCAGCTATGTCGTCAAAACTTAGGTTAGTTTAACTTAGACTTCTTCATAGATCCTACATTTCCTGTAACACCTTAGCAAAGATTGGCAGAGGATTAGACTCCAAGTGTCACAGATGGTATGGACAGGAGAGATCTTTTTACCATATTTTATGGGAATGCCTGGAAATTAAAACCTATTGGAAGGCTATAGTACAGTGCCTGCGAGAGGTGTGCGGGTGGACTTACAACCCTCGCCTAGGTGGTGCCTTCTAAATATATGGGATCTTAGCTGTAAAGAGCAAATCTGGGCAACTATGGGGACAACGATCGCTAAACGTAACTTAGCCTGGAGATGGGGGGCATCGACAACGCCGACACTAAAAGAACGAAAGAAAGACATGGACTAGTGCATGGTGGCTGAGAAAGTCGTCTATGAAGGCAGGTGATGACCCAAGAGATGGGAGCAGATCTGTGGTTAATGGAACTCTTGAAGGGTGGGTGTTCCAGCTAGGCCTGCAGTAGATGGTTCCTTAGGGGTTCCTGTGGGTCCTCTTGCCACCTGTGTGACTACAGAACAGAAGATATTTCGAATCTACTCTGTACGCGCAAGGAGCTGCTAAAGGAAAGGAGACAGCTGCTAAAGCCTCCCTTTAACCAAAGGGGAAATCGCTCGCGGAGGCAAGCAGAAATGGCCTGCTTAGGTCCGGGGGACCCACAGCTGAAGTGCAGACTGATAATATTTCTTATGCTAGCTGAAGAAAAAACAGCCACTGGCCTCCAATCGTGAAAGATGCCCGGTTGCAGCTGAATGCACACTAAGACAGGGATTGTGGGGACACTGGAAAACTGTACCTATTCAAGGACTGACCCAAAGCATCACCAGTAGCACACCTACATTTGTGTGCACAGCACTCATCACTTAACAAGCATGGAGATGATCTAACTGTTATTCTAAACATGTTCATTTTAAATGTATGCATCCTTACGGTTTAAATCCACCTGTTTTAATGCACTGGTTTTTATTAACTATTTTTATTTGTCCTGAAAGCAGGTAAGTAATATGTACAATGAAGAACAAGGAGTAGGTCTCAGAAGTTACCAGAAATTTGTGGAAATTCCACCGTGTCGCTACAGTGGCAGAGTATCCAGAACAGGTGTCAGTTCACAATAAACAGTGCACCCTATCAGTAAACTTGAGATTATCTTGGCATGCGCACCATATATCTTTATTAGTGATTACTGACTGAGTTTGCCACCCTTTCGTAGGACTCACCTGGATAAACAACACTATAAGGCAACAGTTCCCACTTAGATTCAGGGCCCGATTATTATGTTGGCAGTGTGGGAGTGGGGGCCCCTATGCCGGTGCCCCTCTCCCACACCACCCAAGCTGTGTGAGCACTGCCCACGAGATTACGAGTTTTCTTGTGTCTGTCAGGCGTTTCTTTGGCAGTCCCACAGTATTGCCCCTGAAAAAGGGCACCGCAGTGGGGGCGTCAAAGGTAGCGCCTGCACAGCATGGACTCTGCAGTCCATGCCGTGTAGGAACTGGGGGGCATGCACACAGGGGGGCACAATGTACATGGGGAAAGGGAGCCCTAGAAGGACCCTTTGTTTGATGACCGCCAGCAGTTTAATGGAGTAAGTACCTCCATGAGACCGCTGGCGGTCTTGAAATTCATAACATGCATGGTGGTGCTGCAGCGGCACCGCCAGCATATTGGGAACCCCTGACCGCGGTACCACCGCAGGGAATGTGGTTCCATAGCGGTTGCCGTGGTCCAATGGCGATCCGAATGCCAAAGTTGTAATAGGGCAGTCGGATCGCCAGTGCAGCAGTGGCACCGCCACTGCCTCGCCACCATGAGTTTGGTGGTCCACGTACGCCAACCTCATAATCAGGCGCTTGGATCTTCCCAACCATCAATCAGTTCATCTGATATTTCTCGCAAAATAACCATGTCTTTTATTTATCCCCAGTTCGACCCCAGACATATTATTATTTTCTTAAGCCAATCTTTCTCTTACATCTCATTTTGATATATCAGGAGATGGGCCAGGCGGTTGTGGCATAGATGGTAAAAACGCTGCAAATGACAAGTGAGCATTTCCCTTCTGGAGTCTCGGGCATAGGCCCAGCATATTATGAGTAAGGCGGGTAGCATCATGGCACCTTCGGACATTGATACATGTCGCCAATTGTCTTCCAAAACTAAGCATGACCACTTGTGTCTAGAAAATCAACTCTGCCGTTCCAGAACCACTGCAACCCTTCCTGGTACTAATAAGAATTTTGTGAAAACATGAAATTTATTTTGCTACTTTTACTGTTGGAAAGAAAATCCTACATACATTTCAGACATTTAACAGGTGTTCAGCATTTTTTTAAATATCGTATTCATTTTATTTTTAACTAATTACAACATTTTCGTTAGCCTAAAAACATGTTAGCACTGTTCAGAAAAGCTTTCACATATAATAAAACTAAACGCTAAGGACTGACTCCAGTGTTTATTATGAAAAATATATTATTAATGTTTTATAACTTTTTAACTTGCAATTGTAAATATTTGAAACAATTCCAAAAGACATTTTCAAGGCATTCTAATCTCCAAGGCAGCTTAATTAAAAATATAAGCTTAAAACGTAATCTTAAAAAAAAATCAACATTGACAGCTGATTAAACACGTATACAGAAAAGAAAAATTAAAAATGACCCCCCCAGGGAGTCGCGATCATTACTATCTGAAAAAAAAAAATCACACTTCGAGAGTTTGTTTTTGTAAAACAAAAAAGTTGCTTAGCAGCTGTAAGAAACATGGCGGTTTTCAGCAAATTTGCAGTGCCTTCAGAGCAGCTGCTATCACTGTAGTTCCTTTGAAGTCACAGATCTCCGCCACGCTGACAGAGAGCCTTAAATAAGACAGGCAGTAGTCTCTCCCAGAGGAGCGGAGGTAATTACCCCCCTTTGCTCCCCGCAATTCGGAGGGGGACACCCACCCAATTCTAAATCCGGCCCATAGCCCTGAGAGTTGCTGTCTTTTTCCTGACAGTCAATTTAGTATTTCTGATTGGTCTTTAACATAATTTTAATGCTGAAACTGAGTTATACTAATCATGTTTATCTAGTAATGAAGGAAGTAATTCCACTGGGCTCCTAAAGAGAGTATATTTCCATGAGAAAACTTGCCTAATTTGTTTTCATCTCCCTTAAAACGTAATCCTTAGAAACTTGAGTTCTGCCTGATACGTGTTGCTACAGATTCCTGGACATATAGAACTGGAAATTCAGACTACCCTTCTATGTCCCTTTTTGTATCATCATCATCTTATCTATCATTAGAACATTCATGTTTATACCTGTGTGTAGGTTTTGGTAGTTAGCTATAAAATTCTATGAGCTGTTTACTGCATGTCAAATATGTTAGACCTGTCGGCCCTTTGGGTGGTCCCTCCTATTTTATTATTTATTTTTGTCCCCTTTTTGCTCCTCAATCCCTTTGTTTTTATGTCTAGTGGACTTTTCAGGTGTTGACCTAGGGGTTAGGTGCTCTTTGCCCTCATACTCTTTATCCTAAGGCCTAGGTGCCTTTCTGACTGAATTTACAAGGCCCACAAAATGGTGGCTTATAACTGCCATAACTGTCTTATCTCAGGGACTGACCCATAGTCTAGTGTGAGGTTCTGGAACCTTCTGGACCACTCTGGAACCTGGGGCACAGGCTATATATAGGGAGACTGTGGGGCGGCCATTTTGTGAAGACACTGGACTGACAAAGTGGACTGGAGACCAGGCTGCTGACTGTGGAGGGTATCGCACATAAGGGGTTGATTGCCTATCAAGGCTGCTGCTCTTATAGTGAATGCTGCCCCCAGCTGTTGACCTCACCCAGCCGCGAAACAACCCCTCCTGGACCAGTTTCCCATATCACAGGAGGGAGATTTCCCTGACCAGGACGTGTGAAGGGAGCCAGGACAGTTGTCAAGGTGGTGAGTGCTGAAACCCCCACTAGAAGAGTGGCCTGCGCGACATTGACCCTTGACGCCTTATCCTTACCCGGAGCGACAGTGTGACTACGTGTCCCCAGGTGCGGCCCCTAAGGCATTGGGGTCCTTCGCAGGTGGTCGGAAGCCCACGAGGAAACACCCCCGCAGTCAAAGCGGGAAAGAATCACACTCCCCCTCTACTCGTTACGAGACTTTTCCACTCACCACAGTAACTTCTCGATGAGTGGGATTCCAGGAGAGGGTTCCCCAGGAGCGGCGGCCGGTGATCTTGCTTCGGGGCCAGGTCGGCTGGTGCCGCGGACCGGCCTGTGGAGAGGAAGCCGGGCAGCACTGTCGGGAAGTCGAAGTGGAGCTGGGAGAGACGCGGGGCGGAGTTGGAATCTTCTGCCCTTGCGCATCACACTTCCGCGTCTCTGCTGACAGCCCAAACCACACGGGGAAAGTAGAGAGAGGTCAGCAGGTGGAGCGACAGAAAGTCTGTGACCCTACTTCATCCCCGTAGCCAAAAGTACCGAAGCCTACAGGGGAGGCGATTGGGGTGGCGTGCCGAAGTTGAGGTGCGTGGTCTTGCTCTTCAGACGCCGTTCTGAGGAGAACGAAGGTACTGTTCTGCCGGCTAGCGAGACTCGAGCGGAATCCGCTAGTCGGAAGGGGAGGGTGAGATCTGATCAGCTGTAAACCAGAACGAAGGGAGAGAACCTGCTGTCACGTGTGTGGATAGTAAATTGAGAACCACAGGTGACTCGGCAGTGGCAAAGCTTCTTGAGGCAGCTGGTGTGGATCAGCTATCTGGATGAGTGACTGCAGCAGAGAAATTAGCCCAAAACACCTATAGTAGACGGTTCTTCTTACAAGTAGGAACTGGGTCAGACCTCCTGCCTGCGGGGGAGTTATTCTATTTGGTATTGTAATCCCAGCATGTTCATTAGAGTCCCCTCAGTTTAGGAGTCTGAATAATCTATTGTGAGTAGGAGAGTAAGGAGTTAGATTACATCTGTATACAGAATGAGCACGCCTGCTAAGTGAGCCATTGACCATAAAGGCGGGTGGCGATTAGTTATAAAAAGGTTATTCAGGGTTCATTGCATTGATAGCTGAAGATTGTTGGGGAAGTGCCACGGCAAATGTAAGGGAAATGTCTTGCTTAAATGTAAGTTAATGTTGGGAGCATTCACCTGGCCAAGAACCTGTTTATTTATAATTGCTTCAAGTGAAACTGTGGAATATTCAGTGTATAGATAAAGGCTGGAAATTATCATTAAGTTCCTTCTGACTATAGGGAATGTGCCATTGAAACTATTTGTAAATGTGATTGTGCTAGCAGACTAATGCAGAGCAGTGTTTAAACAGAACCAAAATATTGCAAAGAAAATGAGATACCACGAAGAGAATTTTATAAAACAGCCCAAATTTTTCTAAACTGGTGTAGTGTCCTTATTTTTGAGTGGATGGACGTTATGTTACTGGAGGGTGTGGCGCAAACTTAACACATGTACCTTTGGGATAAGCTTACCGACTTTGTGCCAAGGTACCCTATGTAGATTGGTAACCCCAGGTCCAACAAAATACATTTAAAAAAAAACACATTTGAGTAGATGTACGAAACAATTTAGCATTCGCAAATGGCCCAATTTCGCAAACACAGAAATGCCTTTTCTAATGCAGAAAGCCTACATTGCTATTTGGTAACCTGTTATCGAATCATAATTTGGGTTTGCGAATTGGTATTTGGAGGGGGGAGGGTGTTTGGTGTGTCCCTTCCAAATACCGATTTGCATTGGTATGTACGAATGTTTTGTTACCAAACTGTGTTCGCAAAACATTCACACACGCTCTCCACATGCACAGCTCTACCCAGCTGCGGCCGTGCTCCTCCCCTCGCTGCCGCGAGTTCGAGCCACCTGTGTTGCCTCCCTGCCTCCCTGCTGCCCTATTTCTCTGCCTTTTCTTTCTCCCTCTTATCTTTTGCCCTTGAGCCTCTTGCCTGTAGTTTTACTCCATTCTGCCTTCTTGCACTGTTTTGGCATCTTCTGCCTTTTCTCACTTTTGCCCTATCTCAGCCTTCTGCCATCCACTTTTCCCTCCGATGCGTCCCCTGGGCCCGTCCCCCCTCGATCGCCCATTGGCCCTGCACCCGCCTCCCAGCTGCTCCTACCTCCCACCTCCTCTTCTTCATGGTGGGCACGCGGCTAGCGCGCCAAAGGCTCACCTAAGGCAAGCCCGTCTGCGCCCATTCACGCTTGGACCGGTCCCAGTGCGAGCTCCACAACACCAGACGCCGCTATGACGCCAACCTCCTCTACGCACTCAACGCCGGCCGTTCTACCACCTGCTTCCAGGTTACCCCGAATTGCACCCATGGACCCTTCACCTGCCGAAACTGCAACTTCACCAGCAAGCGTGCACCCGCCTCCCCCCCACCAAGGCAGACCACAACTATCTCAGATGCATACTGCTCAACACCTGATCCGTCCACAGGCACGCCGTCGAACTCTGGGACCTGCTCAACTCATCCTCATTGGACGTCGCCTTCCTGACGGAGACCTGGATGAACACCTCATCAGCACCCGACGTTGCCATAGCCATCGAAGCTAGCTACGAGATCAACCGCAGGGACTGCACCAACAGACCGGGAGGCGGAATCGCCATCGTCCACAGAAACACCCTCAGAATCTTGACCAACAAAAAAGACACCCTCAGCACCGCCAAACACCTGCACTTCCAGATTCACATCAATCCCAACACCACCCTCAAAGGAACTCTCCCTCGGACCCCAGACACAGTTCTGCGACTCCATCACAGACGTCGCCAGCCCTACGCCTTGGCCTCCACAGACTACATCCTCCTCGGAGACCTGAACTTCCACCTCGAGAACGCCGACGACAGCAGCTCCATCACACTACTGGACAACCTCGCCAACCTCGGTCTCAAACAGCTTGTCATGACACCCACCCACTCCGCCGGACACACCCCCAACCCCATTTTCTCTGCCAGCAGCCACGTCAGCTTCAGCGACACCACCGAACTCCACTGGTCCGACCACCGCTGCATCCACTTCTCCTTTGAGAAAACCACTGAACACAACCACCAGCAAAGAATCCCCCACCACAGGTGGAACAAGGTCGCCGAAGACCAGCTAATTACCACCCTCGCCCAAGACCCACCACCCAACCACACTGACACCGACACAGCCGCCCGTAACCTCACGCAATGGATCGTCGACTGCACAAACTCTCTCGTCCCAATCAAGAAGCCCTCAAACAGACGCACCAACAGAAGGGCCATTTGGTTCACCGTCGACCTCCAGGCTTTCAAACAGACCTGCTGAAGACTAGAGCAGAAATGGCTCCACGAGCAAACACCGGACAACCATGCAGCCCTCAAGAACGCCAGCCGAAGGCACCACCAACTCATTCAAACCGCCAAAAGGTCTTCCTACAGGTAACGCATCAACAACAACGCACATAACAGCAAACAGCTGTTCAACATAGTGAAGGAACTCGCCAACCCCAGCTCGAGCGCCAACGGCATCCCACAGTCACAAGACCTCTACGACACTCTAGCCACCTTCTTCCACCGCAAGATCATAGACATCCACGACAGCTTCAGCCTCCAGACCCCCAAAAGCCTCCAACTTCTAGGACTCACCGCCCACCAGACACACCGGCCTCCTGATCTCCATCAAAATCATGAACTCCATCCACTCCGGATCACCGTCAGACCCCTGCCCCCACCACATTTTCAACAAAGCAAGCTCCCTCATTGCACCCCAACTCTGAAAGATCTTCAACAACTCATTCGAGACCGCCACCTTCCCGGAAAGCTGGAAACATGCAGAAGTCAACGCCCTACTCAAGAAACCCAAAGAGGACCCAAAGGACTTCAAGAACTTCTGGCCCATCTCCATACTCCCGTTCCTGGCTAAAGTCATCGAGAAGATCGTCAACAGACAACTTTCCCACTTCCTCAAAGATAACAACACCTTGGACTCATCCCAATCCGGATTCCGCAGCAATCACAGCACCGAAAACGGCCTTACTGGCAGTCACCGACTCTTTGATACGCTTATTGGATGCAGGCACTCTACCATGTTAGTTCTGCTGGATCCCTCCGCAGCTTTTGATATTGTCTCTCACTCAAGACTGTTGAAGAGACTTGTGAGATTGGTGTTTGGGGGACTGCGCTTAAATGGTTACATAATATCTTGAAGGATAGATCCCAAATGATCACTCCTGGCCCCTATGCCTCTTGCAAGATGCGTCTGGGTAAGGTTGTACCACAAGTAAGCATGGGCGAATTTTGCGAATACGCGATCCGCGAATTTGCGGATTTGCGAATTCGCGATCCGCAAAATTTGCGAATTTGTGCGAATTTGCGGATTTTTGTTTTTTTGCGTGTTCGCGGGGTTTTTTGCGTGTTCGCGGGGATTTTAGCGTCTTCGCGAGCCGCTTGCATAGCGAAGTTACCCATGCAGTCGTTTATGGGAGAGGGAGAGAGAGATAGATAGATAGATAGATAGATAGATAGATAGATAGATAGATAGATAGAGAGAAAGAGAGGGAAAGAGAGAGGGAGAGAGAGAACGAGAGAAAGAAAGAGAGGCCGGATCTCTGAAGGGCCAGATTCCTGAGTTGCCCCTACAGAACATACAGCTTTTTATTTTTAGCAAAATGCATATGAAAATTGTGTTGTAAAGGTCTCTTTTAGTTTAACCCCTCCTGAAACTCAAAATGGGTGTATTTGCCATCCTCTCCCTTCTTCCTGTTTTTTATATCTGTAAGTGCTTCCTGATGAGGTTTAATTCCTTGGACAGGTGCCTTGTTGCCTACTTGTAACTATTCTCTGACCCTGCTTCAAGGGTCAGAGCAGGGTCAGAGAATAGTTGCAAGTAGGCAACGAGGCGCCAGAAAGCAATTAGCAGCAGGTGTCCAAGTTGAAGTTAATTTGTTTGTAACCCTTTTGTAAAAGGTTACAAAGAAATTAGGTTCAACTTTTGCACCTGCTGCTGTAACCCTTGCTTAGCTGAAAATTCGTCCCCGCTGATTCGCGGATTTTACCGCGATTTCGCGAGATTCGGGGATCGCGGAATCGCGGAAAATCTGCAAATTCGCCCGCGAAACGGATTTTACGCCCACCCTTAACCACAAGGCTCATGTTTGAACCCCAACTTGTTCAACATTTATATGGCACCCCTTGCTAGGATTGTTGAGCCTTTTGACTTCTGAATTGTATCCTATGCTGATGACACTCAGCTGACCTTCACTTATTATTCTAATTTAGACTTAACCAAAGATCGGTTTACAAAAGGAATGTTGGATGACTGACAATTATCTACAGGCCATGATTCACCAAGATCATGCTGTTTGGCAAAGCCATCACCCTGTGGTCTAATGAGTGGTGACACTCTCAACTAGAATCAGTCCCATCTCGTAAACAATCTGTGAAGAACCTTAGCATAAAAATGTATCCATTTCTGTATGAAAAATCATATCTTGGATATCATGGTCAGGTGCTACCATAATATGCATTTCCTATGAAGAATATTTCCCTTTTTCCCTCTCTCTGCAAGAAGAACATTAGTTCAAGCCCTGGTAGTGAGTCTTCTAGAATACATGAATGCTCTACTGGCTGCAGTTAATAAGATGCTCTGCTCATGGCTAGACTACAGGTAGTGCAAAATACGGCAGTGAGACTCATTCTCAATCGTCCGCCAGGTACCCCGTCGGCCCCTTCATGGAAGTCTTTGCACTGGCTGCCAGTAAGAAAAAGAAGCATTTTTAAGATCTGCTGCCTCACATCCAAGGCCATAAGGGACAACAGCCCCAGTTATCTTCAACAGAAAATTAAATTGTATGCACCCACCAGATGTCTAAGATCTAAGGACAAACTGTTGTGTGTCACCCGCAACCGTCTTACTAGAGGTGGTGGGAGAACATTTTCTTACCTGACTCCTATTTATTGGAACAAACTCCCTGTGCATATTCGTACCTCCCTGAACTATTGCCAATTTAGGAAATTGTTGAAAGCCTCACTTTTCCAATGAGACCTATTCTTGTAGATGCTTGCCTGCTACTGTTTGTATCACTGTGATGCCCATGGGTGAATCAAGCCCTATATTAAATGGAATTAACATAACATAAAGATAATGAAACATGAACAGATAATATTATAGGGCCCAGCTTCACTTCACCCAACTTTCCACTCAGATATATGTTTGTGAAAATATAATCTCTGCATCTGTGGAGTGGTGTGCATGAAAGAACACGCACTATTTTCCAGTGACATGTATTGCTCTTTAGGTCTCTTCTACACCAGAGGTTTTCAAACTGTTTATGAGGCAAGCCACCTGAGAAAAATGTTTTCAAGACAGGCTCCTCCAAAGTTTTAGTGACCACAATGGGCAGGGACAGGCTGGGGTGGAAGGACTGGTGAAAGAGATGGCAGGGCTGGTAGAAAAGAAAAGTGAAATTACTTCTTAGGTACTTCCTAAGTGACTATGAAAGTAAATAGAGGCAGTAGTGGGACACACACAAAATATCCTTTTTCAGAGTCAAGGCATAATGCTCACATCTCCTTTGCAGCAGGGGTAGAATACATGGTACTCAGAAAAAGCAGATCTCATTGTTGCTTTTTCTCACACAGTGCTTTCCCATATATTGCCTTGTTTAAGATTTTATGATACTGCATTGAACAAAGTATTGCAAATATAGCCCTTGGTAAAGAGATGAAGCTCCAAGGTCTGCTGCTTCTGTTTTTTTGTGCAGCAGCAGCTTTGAGATGTGTTTCTTTTGTCTGTCAAAGGATAGGATTGCTCGGATCTGCTGTGGGATTATGAGGTTTGCCCAGATTACTGTCAGATCCGGGTTCCAAGGAGCCACAGAACAGACATGGGCGACTGAGCCCCAACTGTGGCAGTCAACCAACAGACACAGTGCCCAACACAGTGCTTACCCCATATGGAACAGGGTCCAAGGATACCTGACCCCACCATGGCTGAAAATGATGACTTCTCCCCCCCCCCCCCGCTGAACTTTGACTTACTCTTCCCGTCCAGGACTGCGCCTACCCTTATGCGAACATCTGAAATTCTTTCTTTCCTCCCCGTTCCACTCCTCTCCACTTACCTGCTACTGACCTCTGCCCTCACCTTGTCCTGGCCCTTGTCCCCACCCTACTTACCTGTGAATTTTCCCTTGGCATGTGAGCTGACTTCATCAGCCCGCACGCCCTCCCCTCCGCTGACTACATCCTCCTCGGGGACCTCAACTTCCACCTGGAGAACAACAACGACTGCAACACCACCACCCTGCTGGACAACCTCGCAAACCTCGGACTCAAGCAGCTGGTGACCACCCCCACCCACTACGCCGGACACACACTCGACCCCGACTTCTCATCCAGCAAGGACATCACCTTCAGCCACGCCACCGGACTCCACTGGACGGACCACAGCTGTGTCCACTTCCGCTTCAGAAGGACCACGATCCACCACCACCAGCAACAGGTTGCAGGCAGAAGCTGGAACAAGATCACAGCCGACCAGCTCGCGACTTCCCTGAGCAAGAACCCACCCACCAGCGCAACGAACCCCAGCCAAGCGGCCACCAACCTCACGAAGTGGATCAGAGACTGCGCAGACGACCTCGCCCCCCTGAGGACCCCGCCTAGCAGACCCGGCAGCAAGAAAGCCCCATGGTTCACCGACGAACTCAAGAGCTCCAAGAAGAACTGCCGAGCCCTTGAGAGAACCTGGCGCAGAGACCCAACACCGGACAACATGACTGCCCTCAAGCTCGCCACCCGAAAACACCACCAACTGATCCACGCCACCAAGAAAACTGCATTCAAGGAACGACTGGACAACAACGCACACAATAGCAAGGAACTCTTCAACATCGTTAAAGAGCTCTCCAACCCCAGCGCCGGAAACAACGACATCACCCCTTCGCAAGACCTCTGCAACTCCCTCGCCTCCTACTTCCACAACAAGATCGCGGACATACACAACAGCTTCAGCACTCAACCGACGCACGCCACGACCGAACCACCCCCCCCCACACCCATCCTCCGCGCCTGGACCCCGATCAGCACAGAAGACACTGTCCGCACGATGAACTCCATCCACACCGGATCTCCGACCGACCCCTGCCCTCACCACGTCTTCAACAAGGCCGACGCTGTCATCGCACCCCACCTGCGGACACCATCAACGCCTCCTTCGACATCGCTACCTTCCCGGAGAGCTGGAAGCACGCCGAACTCAGCGCTCTACTAAAGAAGCCATCAGCCGACCCCACCGACCTCAAGAACTACCGCCCCATCTCGCTGCTCCCGTTCCCTGCAAAAGTCATCGAGAAGACCGTCAACAAGCAGCTGGCCGCCTTCCTCGAGACAAACGGATCCCTCGACCTCCCGCAGTCTGGCTTCCGGGCCAACCACAGCACCGAGACCGCCCTGATCGCAGCCACCGATGACATCCGAGCCCTGCTTGACAACGGAGAAACAGCAGCCCTCATCCTCCTAGACCTCTCCTCGGCCTTCGACACTGTCTGCCACCGTACACTAGTGCAGCGCCTCAGCAACGTCGGAATCCAGGAGAAGGCACTGGAGTGGATCATCTCCTTCCTCGCCGGAAGGACACAGAGAGTCCACCTCCCCCCGTTCAGATCTGAAGCCACCGAAGTCATCTGCGGCGTTCCTCAAGGCTCCTCGCTCAGTCCAACCTTCTTCAACGTCTACATGAGGCCCCTCGCAGACATCGCACGCCAGCACAACCTCAACATCATCTCCTATGCCGACGACACCCAGCTGATCCTCTCCCTCACCAACGACCCCGCCACAGCCAGAGCCAACCTTCACGAAGGGATGAAAGAGGTAGCCGAATGGATGAAGAACAGCCGCCTGAAACTGAACTCGGACAAGTCGGAAGTCCTCATCCTGGGATCTTCACCCTCCGCCTGGGACGACTCCTGGTGGCCCCCCGCCCTAGGCAGCGCACCCAAACCAACAGACCACGCACGCAACCTGGGCTTCATCCTGGACTTCTCCCTCTCCATGACCAGACAAGTCAACGCCATCTCCTCGTCGTGCTTCAACATCCTGCGCATGCTACGTAGGATTTTCCTGTGGATCCCCACCGAGACCAGGAAGATGGTCACCCAGGCCCTCGTCACCAGCCGTCTGAACTACGCAACTCCCTCTACGCCGGAACCACCGCCAAACTCCAGAAGAGACTCCAGCGGATCCAGAACGCCTCAGCACGACTCATCCTGGACATCCCCCGTCGCAGCCACATCTCCGGACACCTGAGAGACCTGCACTGGCTCCCGGTCAACAAGAGAATCACCTTCTGTCTCCTCACCTACGCACACAAAGCCCTACACAACCAAGGCCCAGGATACCTCAACAGCCACCTCAACTTCTACTCTCCCAAACGCCAGCTTCGATCGACCGGCCACGCCCTCGCCGCCGTCCCCCTAACACCGAAGAGCCACCACAGGGGGGCGGTCCTTCTCCTACCTCGCCGCCAAGACATGGTACTCCCTCCCGACCCACCTCCGCCTGACCCAGGACCACCTCGCCTTCAGGAAGCAACTCAAGACCTGGCTGTTCGAGCAGTAGCATACCCCCCTCCCCTAGCGCCTTGAGACCCTCTGGGTGAGTAGTGCGCTATATAAATGCTTTGATTGATTGATTGATTGAGATCTAGCTATTTTGCATGTTGCCCGATGGAGCTACCTGGTTTAGCTATAGGGTAGAAAGGTCGGGATTCCATCACTGGACGTCACCTACCCAGTCGGTCTTCAGTCAGACTTCCTTTCATCTCTCCTGTCATCTCTTCCCGCATCCTCCCTCTATCTATGTCTCTCCTTCTCTCCTCATTTTGAGACTGAACTATTTTGTCTGATGCCCGATGGAGCTACCTGGTTTAGCTATAGGGGAGATGGGCTGTGGACTCCCTCCTTGGTCGTCACCTACCCAGTCGGCCTTTAGACTGACTTATTTTCGTCTCTCCATTTTGTATATCCCCTTTCTTCCCTTTTCTCACCCTCTCCTCTATGCTCCATTATTTTGCCCTCCATGCTCGTTTTATGTTTCCCTTGAGACCTCGCTATTTGGCCAAAGCCCAGTGGAGCTACCTGATAGCTATAGAGGAGATGGGTTTTGGGACTCCCACTCCACCTTCACCTACCCAGCTGGACTTTGGGCAGACCTTCCTCCGTCTTTCTGTTGTATCTCCCCTTTACCCTTATCCCCTTACCCCCTTCCCCGCTATACTCCACTCATCTCGTTCTCTATGCTCTTGTAATTGTTTTTCTAGCAACTGTTGTATATTTCAAGGTCATACACAACCCCAGACATGTGAAATCAATACTTCTCCCATTACACCATTGAATATGCATAGGCTGCAACAATGCGATGGCCAATAACATTCAGAGACTGATTCATTGCAGTTTGTTGTATACATTTGTAGACTGTATCAGAAGCACGTTTGTTTTGCCTGAACGGATCCTGGAAGCATTGCTTATCATCAGTGGCGGCAGGCACGGATCGCGGTTGGTGAGGCGGGGCACAGAGGGGAAGGGGATTATCTTAACACAGGACGCATGTGCCAATAGGCACATATGTAGAGGATATCTTTGTAGCCCTTCTGTCCATTATGGATTTTATGGAGGTAGGTATATTTCCAGAAAATTCTTATTCTGAAACATACAATTACGTAGATGGTCTTTGCAAAGTGTTTGTATCTAAAGTGAATCTTATTCTAGAGATTATGCGTTTGCACTGGATCTTGATATGTGGTTCATGTCGTATTGTAAGGTATACCTTCTCATAATGCAATAATGCAATTCTTGGCAGAATTATCATCAAAGCACTCTTGTAACTGAGAAATATGTTTTAAGTGACGGCATCTGGGTGGTAAAATGTTATTGATTATAGTGTTAAGATAACTTTAAATTCATTACCATGTGTTCACTAAAACATGTTTGTATGGCGTACCAAGCTTCTATTATGAAATTAAAACATAACTGGAAAGTAAACACAGCACCATTGAAGGATGACAAACTCCTGTGATTTGCAAATTTAACTTCTTACTTTTCTTTTCATGCCATGTTTACACAGGAGCATTTTTAATTCTAATATTTTAATTTCTGTTAAAAATTCTTGAAAAATAATTAAAGACATTGCACGTTTGCCATGTCCATCTCTTTTGACTTTGCCAGTGCTTGGTATATCCCTGTTTAGAGACCCTCTATGGCACTGCGGTTAAGGTGTAATGAATATTATGCCTATTTGTCTTGAAATCAAGTTTGGAACACTATACAACATCTGCAAATAATTGAAGATTACCTCATAACTAGTAGATACGCTACATTGTTTCAGAACAAATGATCCATAATGGTTGGCGTTATCATGTTGCAAACACCACAGAACAAAGTAGAAAAATGTCAATGCTTTCTCCCTCCCATCTTAGTTCTTTCATTCTTATCCCATCTTCATAAAGCAGAAGAACAAAAAGTTAAACTTTGGTGAATCAATGTATTTTTTCTTTGTTTGTTTTCCAGCTTTTCATTAAATGGAGAAAATGAAAGAGGTGAGTGGTGAAGCTTGGAAGGGAGGTGTCATAAGGCTGGTCTCCAGAAGAAGAGGTATCTTGGGCGGTATTCCTTAATTGCGAATCACAAATTGCAATTTGCAATTCACAATTAGGGAATATGTAGGATTCGCTACATTTTTTGCAATTCCTACATACATACAGGCACATGCATCAAAGCCTTTTGGGATCACAAACGGTGCGATTCACAAAAATCGGCCATTTGCGATCGCAAAATTAACTTTTGTGATGCATCAAGGGTCAAGCCCCTCGCAATTTGAGAATTCACAATTAATTGCGAGTTCTCAAATTACGATTGCATTTCAGGAATCGCATTTGCGATTCTTTAAATGCAATGCAAGAACCACTTTGAAGTACCGATTTCGCTACTAGGGGGTGCAAATTACCATGAAGTTGAACTTCATGTTAATTTGCAAAAACTTTGAAAAATGCACTACAGTGCATTTTTCAAAGTTCCATTTTACACACACATATGCCCTTGGGCATGTGTGTGTGCAAGATGTACTCATATGCAGATTTAAGGGGTGCAACAGGGTATCCTTTTGACACCCTGGAACCCTTGAAATTGCATTTTCAATTTGCGATTCTCTAATTCAGAATCGCAAATTGAGAATGTCTTCTCATTCATTCCTATGGGCCTCTAGGCCCATCGGAATGAATGGGAAGGTATTCCTTAATTGCGACTTGCAATTTGCGAGTCGTAATTAAGGAAAGTTTAGAAATCGCTATTTTTTAAGCAATTTCTACATGCATATGCTTTTGCGATTCCTTAATTGCAATTAAGAAATTGCAAAAGCCAACATTGATGCATGTGCCTGATAGCCTTTTGCAATTCTCAAATAGTGATTCACAAAAAATCACAATTTGAGAATCGCAACATCAGAGTTTGATACATATGGCCCTAAGTAATTAACTTGCTCATTTGTTTCTCCTTTTCAGTGCATGAATTTTCTAAACTAGATTGCTCCACGCTCATCTTAAAGCCACTCAACAGAACAGACCGATAAGCAAACTGTAACCCTGCAGACCCTGCTAATTTTCTTGAATCCTTTTAGTTTTTCAGAGGACTAGATCATGATAGTTTGCTAATAATCCAAAATCTAATTATTACACCTAATTCTATGAGAACAAGAAAATGAAAATTGTTAAACCTTCAAGCAAATTTGTTATATATAGTTTGTAGTTCCTTCAAACTATTTGTTTAGTTCTCAGTCACAATGTCAGTAGAATTCTAGTATTTAGTATTTCATTCCGGTTGCCATGTTCTATTCTATTGGATTCTCTACCCTTTGTTGTCCCCACTAGTAAGCATTTATTTCATCAAGCCATGTCCACTATATCACACCTTTCAGAAGCATATCTTGGTTTAGTTTGGAAATGGAATAGATAGGACATTCCATTTCACTATGGGCACATTTATTGACAGGCTACTGTCTGTATCCAAAAGGGCATGGGAAGCACATTTCAGACACTATTAACTAAATTAAAGATTTTCACAGGCAGGGGTTGTTAGACAAGCTTGGTTAGATGAACACTGATCTAGAAATATTTGATACAGAACTGCATGATCATTTGCTTTATTTATAACTACAATTATGCAGCCACTGGGCATTGATATATGGCACTGGTGCTGTTCAGATGGTAAATGGCCATTCATTGTTGTGCCTGAACATATTTTGTAGTGGCTTGGACAACAACATCTCATTGTCCTTTCTCCATGTTTGATCCATATCAATGTTGTGAGGGAGGTAGCCTCACTCACATCCATATGTACTCCTGCCAGCAAAAAGCACAAGCACCCTGTGTGCACAGCGACCATGCTAGCCCTGCTTTTCTAAGCTCAATTGCTAATATTCATGGGTATCCCTTCCTCCGCTAGAGTTCAAGTATCTTCATCATTGAAGAGCACCAGATTGAGTGGAAATGTATTGCAATTAAAAGTTTGGGAATCACACTCAAACAATGGACAAGTACACACGCCTGAGTGTATTTAGGTAAAGTTTGATGCTAGCCCCTGCCTGAAAAGGGATGGGAAAGTTATTTAGTCATCATGATAATTTCTGAGTATGAAACTTTTCAATAAATAGCAAGCTGGCCAGCATATTCTGCTAGACAGGTGGATAGGCCTCACTGCAGGAATGATACTACCCAGCATATAATTGTGTGAAGGACAAGCATGTTGTAGAGTCATTCTTATAGTTCTGTGACATTTCCTTCCCAGTCCAAGCCTAGGTGTGCAGATTCTGTACTTTTTCCTCCAGTCTCAGTTCATCTTTGCTTCTCTTTTAGCCATTGGCAGCACTGTGAGCAGCACCATGAACAGCAGCCTCAAGAGCAGTACAGCTGAGGGCAGCAGTGCATTCAGTGACAGCACCAAGAGTGGCGCAACCACAAATGGATACTCACTGAGTACTGGTCAAGTGACTGACAGAGCCACACATAGCAGTACTCTGTCTGGCAGCAGCAAGAGTGACGGCGCAATGAAAGGTATCAGCACGATTGGTAACTCCGTAAACGGCAGCATCGAGAGTGATAGCAGCAGGGGCGCTATAGGTGGTAACACTTCGAGCAACAAAGCCAAGAGTTCTGATACTGTGAATGATAACACTGACAGTGTCAGTAGTGTGAATATCAGTTCTTTAAATGCCAGCTTGGAGAGTGGGGGCACAGGGAGTAGCACTGCTGCAAGTGGCAGCACTATAAGCAGCAGCACAATCAGCAGCAGCACCGTGAGTGACAGCTCAGTGATTGGCAGCACTGGGAGTACTCACAGTGTTACCATTAAAAGTGATAGTACCATGAATGGCAGCATTAGCAATGGAACCACCGAAGGAGGCAGCACCAAGAATGAAGTCACCATGAATGGCGGCACTATGGGCAGTGGGAGTGACCACTTCACTTTTGGCAGCTCCATGAACGGCAGCGCTGTAACTGATAGCATTGAGATTGGCCACGCGAATAGTGGTAGCATCGAATATGAGAGTGACAGCAATGAGAGCGAGATATTTGAGCTTGGCAGCCCCCTCTACAGCCCAGCGAGCGGCATCACTCGTAGAAGCATCAAGATCCGCAGGGTGAGGAAGGTGATCCAAGATTTGGTCGATGGCAGAGTGGTGTCTACAAGTACTGAGGAGACGGAGGAGCCAATCGAGGAGTAAATTGTGCGACTGATCTCCGCATTGGCAAAAGATGAAACAAAAGGAGAATAAATGTTAAGGTGTGTCCACCTGCACACATTCAATGAATAAATTGGGTGTATGGGGTTATGGGGCCTAAACTTGAAGAGTGTCTTTCTCACAAAGAATATGAGCCAATAAAGTTAGTAAACGCTTTGATCAAAACTAGTGTAACGTTTTGTAAATCTGTTGTGGTCTTTTTACATTGACACTGAGTCTTGGTTAAGTGGTAGAATAGCACAGTGTATCAATGACTGTATTCAGCCCTGCTTTAAGAGGTATGAAAAAACTGCATCTTATAGTATGTTCCTAACGAACAACAAAATGCTATTCACTGACCTATGTGTGGGAGTCAGTGCCTCTACCTTTGTTATCTTTTACGCGTGGAGATCTCTACCTTCACAGCACACATCTCGACGCATGTAGGTAGGTATATGTTTTAGTTGTTAATGTAGGAGGGAAAGTGGCAAGTGGCTGGATAATAGGGACTATTTACTACTAAAAGGGGAAGAGGTTTGGGATGAGTAATGAGTTAATGGAGTGTTAGGGAGAGGCCCAGGGAGGGACATGCAGCAATCCATGAAGGTTTAAGCCCAATGATATTCACAAACTGCACTTCTATAGTTTCAACAGCCAAAAATTACCCAAGATATTGCTTCAGCTCAGAGTTGGAGTAAGTCCAGCACCACACATGGGCAAATACTGGTACTACAACACTTTCCCATATAAACTTATGTAGGTAGGAAATTGAAACCCATTGTAAATACCATTGAAGGTTAGTTCTTTCAACTTTTAATGTATGTACACATTTATTAAGCCTAAATGATGCACCTTTGTTAGTTTAGAAATAAATGTTAATTTAAATTTAAAAAAATGCATTATTTAAAATAAATGAAATACTTATATTTTAGTAATTTAAATACATAATAAATAAATAAACATTCAATGTTAGATTTTTTAAATAAATCTTTAAAAATACTTAATTAAAAATGAAGTTAAAAGTACTGTAGCATTTTCTAACATTCTACTACTTTTAAAATAAATATATTAAATTAATTTACATTTACTTTTATCATAAAAACCACACTATATAATTTTACAACTTTAATAATTTGATACATTTCCGTATACGTTACCAAAGGAAGGTCTTCTTCCTGATTGCAGAGGCCTCCACCAACTGTGTGGAACCAAAAATAGGGTTGTAAAGTGGTAATTCTATGTTTGTTTATCACTTTTTTCTGACTCCATCCTCCTGTTTCAGGGGGTGGGGATATATAAGTCTACACTTTTGGGGACTAGCCAAAAGTAGCAAATTTACTGAGAAGTGTAAGAGTAAATTTACATGTTTAGTTTACTCTATGACTTTTGTAAGTTTACCTCTGTGACTAGCCCTCTATGTCTATAGTGACATCCACTCTCTGGTCACCACCCTCATACTCAGCACCATCGTCAGTCATTTGGATAACCAGTGCGATTCATTTATACCAACAATATCGCTCATTTGTACCAACAAAGATGCTTACCTGGACCACAAATGCCACTTATTTTTGACAACAATTTTGCTTGTTTACTATCTCAGCATCATTCATTTAGTTCAATATTTGGCTTATATGTATCAATGTCAGTCATTCATACCAACAGTTCTCTGACTTGGACCAGCGGTGTCATTCATTTGTTTCATCATGCTGCCTCATTTGGTTTAACTATGTCCCTGCTTTGTATAACGAGCACACTCATTTGCTTTTTTGTCAAAACTTTGTGTACCTTATTATTTTGAGCAACGATGGCATTCATTTGTACGAACAATATCACTCTTTCGAATCAACAATTCGAAATATTTGGGAGAACACTCTCCCTTGTTGGTGCCAATGTCTTTCTCTTTCCCGTCAATAATTTTGGCAGAAGCATCTGAGGGTAACTGTCTCTAAACAACTGGGCCTAGGGCCCAGAGGGTGATCTGGCCAGTTTTATGCCTGCATGACTGGTATTTCACTGTCCCTGCCGGTAAGAAAAACTAGAAAAATCACTGAAGCTGGTATTTGTTTCCCTTATCAGTGCATAATTTAACAGCACTGACAAGTTTCCCAGGTCCTTGAGTGATGTGTCTTTCCAGTCCAGGTTTGTTCCTTAAATTATGGGACTTGTAGTCTAGTTTATCCCATTATAAAACAGGACAAGTACCAACATTCAAAGGAAAATACCTGGACTGGACCAGCACATCACACATGGAACTGGGACACTTGGCAGATATGCGTTTATCAGTAAATGTTAGAATTATACACTTTAAAATGTGTTCTATGGCTGCCTTTAAAGTGGTGTAACAAATGCCCCTGCAGTGCGGGGGCCCCAAGATCCAGTGGGCCCCCTCAGCAGAGTACCCTGGCCTGAGACCTCCTGAGTGAGTCCAAAGGGAGACCCCACTTTGTACTTTGCAGGGAGGGCCCTCAAGTTTCGTTTTGCCACTGCTGTGTTAATGACCTGACCAATGCTTAGTTTAAACTGGTGGTTTTGCTGACAGCTGCTTTTTTTTCCTCATCAAAAATTTCCAGTCTCACGTTGACAGCTAATCGCACTCTCGGGTATCAGGCTGCTTTATTTGCAGGGTTTTTAGCTGTGTTTTAGAAGCCTTCACTATATGTTAATCTTCACCAATTGTGTCTCAAAACTTGCTTTGAATTTGAATTCGTAACTTGCACTTTGCACTTTCCCAAGAACATTGCTGCTATCTACGGGAAGTTGGGGGCGGGCTTTTGGGAATTTAGCCTCACCACTGGGACATCGAGGGCCACCATTTTTGCAGAGGCCGCCGCACCCTCTCGTAAGGGTGGGGGAGGCTTGAAGGCCGGCGCCATAACCCTCGTGGTGCCACTAGCGGGGGTAAACTGGTTCTGGGCGCTTTGATGCACCCAGGAACCAGCGGAAGCGGGGTGCGCACCAGCCACCCAACCGGAAGTGACCTGTTGACCTGAGCGCCCCCAAAGGGCGCCCAATGGTCAACCTGGCTTTGTTTGAACCCCCCAATCAGGGGGACTCACCTGAGACCTGCATGGAGGGCTCAGGAGGATTTAAGCGACGCCGCTTCCCAGCAGAAGCACAACGCCTTCGAGGAGCTGGGAGAACGGCGCGACAACAACAACGACTGAAGGAAAAGAGGCGACGCGGCGAAGGACGAAGCTGTAGAAGGCGAGGCCACGGTTGGAAGATACAGGTCATCGTCTCCGAAGACGCCTCGTGGAGTACGGCGCGCCGTGCCAGCTCCCCCGAAGCGAATACCAGGTAAAGCGGCAACAAGCTCAGAGCCCGGGGTAAGCACACGCAGTTAGCTGTGCCCCAGCCGACGGCCTGACGCAGACACAAAAAACCAAGAAGCCACACGGAAGTGCGCAGACGATCACGACATGTCGGAAGGCCAGCCAGACGAGAGGGCAGAGGTACTGATGAAGATCTGTGAATTAGCGGCCATCCACGGTGACGACTGGCTCCACCCTCACTTGGGTAAAGGGAAAGAAAACAGACCGGTGGAACAGGCAGACGAAGAACCAGGGCCTTCCGCACCCAAGAAGCTGAAAAACACGCCGATGAAGAGAACATCCAAGAGGAATCCTCCGAGGAAAGTACGGCAGAAACCTCTTCCGTCGAGACCGGAGGACAGCGACCAGGGCGAGACGACCAGCAAAAAGAAAAAGGGTGAGCATATTAGCAACATCGTAAAGGAATGTTTAAAATTGCTGGCGCCGGGGCTACTTAATGGCACAGGGCAAGGAGTGGCAGGGCCTAGGGAGCAGCGCGCAGAGGAAGCGGCAGGTCTCACGTGGCATATGGTCGATCCGGGGTGGGCCCGACAAACAAGAGTGCAAGAACAGGTAAGCTTGTCCGCCCAAGGTGAACAGATTTCCCCGCGGCCCCGTTTCGGGAAGCCCACCTCCGAGCGGGGTAGTCAACGATCATTACATCAGGCCATCACCTGGTCCGGCGTCCCTGACTACGAAAGCCACCGGCTTGGCATGTCTCATCCCTCTTGCGGTAAAAGAGAGGATATGGCGCAAGGAATTCATAGACATATTTTCGCTGCTAGAAATTGAGCTAGAGGGGCTCAAACTAACTACGTGCGACAGGAAGGAGGAGGACAGGAGAGAAAGGCGCGGGGCCAAAAAGGAGCGCACTTTCGACAATTGGCTAGATGCGTTCAGAATCATGGCATGCATTATAGTAGAAAGGTTCCCCCATTGCGCTGCTGATTTGTGGCTATACGAGGCCAACATCCACCTAGCACAGAGGCAGTTCCCTGGGGATGCCTGGTTAGAGTACGATAAAGGGTTTGGATTAAAAATGCAGAGGCACCCCGAAATGGAGTGGAATGAAGAGGATGTCTCGGGGTTCATCCACAAGATGCTTACGGCTAAGGAGGTTAGGGCCTGGGCAGGCAAAAGCGACCAGCCCTTTCGGAGCTCATACCAAAAGGGGAAGAGTGGTACATATCAGAGGCGGTCGAACGGGAGATCATACTCCCCAACCGCAACTAAGGCGATCTGTTGGAGATACGAGGCAGGGGACTGCTCATGGGGCTCCGCTTGTAAGTTTCAACACGCATGCGCCAACTGCGGGGGCAAGCACGCTTCCGCTGCATGCAAAGGTTCCAAACACAAATCGAGAATCAACGCAGGGGAAAGGGGGGGACTGGTGGACATTAGTAAGTGCCAGCTGGCCAGATCCCCCATTATTACACAACGGCTGCGCAGATTGGCAAACAAATATCCGAACAAAACAGATGCCAGGATACTGGTAGAGGGCTTTGAGCAAGGCTTTGTTATTCCATTCCGGGGCCCGCTCCCCTCGGCGGGGGCGAGCAATTTGAAGTCGGCAAGGCAACACCCCGAGGTGGTTAGCGCTAAGATAGAGAAAGAATTGAACCTGGGTAGAGTTGAGGGCCCCCTCCCAAAGGAAGTACAAGAGGGCATAGTCGTCTCCCCGCTAGGCGTGGTTCCCAAGAAAGAAGAAGGTCAATTCAGGCTGATACACCACCTTTCGTTTCCGGAAGGTTCCTCCGTGAACGACGGTATCGACCCTGAAGCTTGCTCAGTGGGCTACGCGTCTGTCGACGACGCAATTGAGCTGGTGAAGGCGGCAGGCATAGGAGCCCTCATGGCGAAAGCGGATATTGAATCAGCGTTCCGCCTATTGCCGGTCCACCCCTCCAGTTTCCACCTACTGGGTTTCCAATGGGGCGAGGAGGTGTTTATTGACAAAGCCATGCCCATGGGCTGCACGATATCATGCGCATATTTTGAGCAGTTCGCCACTTTCTTAGAATGGGCGCTTCATGACCAGCACCAGGAGGGTGGAAAACTGCACTACCTAGACGATTTCCTGTTCACAGGCCCGGTAGGTTCCTCAGTTTGCGCTAGCACATTGGCAGCCTTCGAGGATCTAGCCAGGTCCCTAGGGGTCCCCCTCGCAAAAGAAAAAATGACAAACCCGACCACGAGGCTCACGTTCCTGGGCATAGAATTGGATTCTATAGCCACCCTGAGGGAGATCCAAGGAGTGATAGGTAGACTTAACTTCGCGGCTCGGGTAATCCCGCCCGCCAGGGTATTTTCGAGGCGCCTAACAGAGCTAACGGCCGGCGTCACCCACAAACACCACCACATCAGATTGAGCGCAGGCGTGAAACAGGACCTGCAGGTGTGGGACGAGTTCCTACAAGATTTCAATGGGGTGCGGATGTGGAGAGAGGGGTGGGTAACGGCCGAACAGATAGCTCTTTACACGGACGCGGCCGGAAGCCTGGGTTTCGGCGTGGTCCTGGGAAACAGTTGGTGCGCCAGCCAGTGGCCGGAGGAGTGGCATGCGCAGGGGCTCACTAGGAACATCACGTTTCTCGAGCTGTTCCAGATAATTGTAGCACTGACCATCTGGAGAGAAGAAATAAAAAATCTGAAACTCACGCTGTGGTCAGATAACATGGGAGTAGTGCAGGCCATTAACAGAGGCGCAGCGAGATGCCCAGACATGCTGAGGCTAATGCGGCGGTTAATTAAATTACAGCTGGAAGGGAATCTGGAGCTGAAGGCACGCCACGTGCCAGGGTCAGAGAACTCGGCAGCAGATGCACTCTCCCGGTCCCAAATGAAGAGGTTCAGAGAACTGGTGCCCGGGGAAGACAGGGAGATGACCCCCTTTCCACCGTCCCTCTGGGACCTGGGGGAGTAGACTTATCCTGGCTGATAGGGCAATCACTTACCGCGGAGGCAAACAGAAGATACAGGACTTACGCAAACGTGGTAATGAGAGTTGGGGGTCTAAAATCGCTGGAAGACAGGGCGAAAACTCGCACAGCAGTGGAGAAATTCGTACAATGGGCATTTAAGTCGAAGAAAACGAGATTGTGGGCCCAGGCGCATTTGTCCGCCACCGCCCATTTCGCCAGGCTTTATACAGGCGAGGACCCTACTACCTCGGCCTATTTAAAGGCGGCCCTAAAAGGCTGGAGAAGGGTTGAAGGCAAAAAGAAGGACAACAGGCGTCCCATCGATTTCGCCAAGCTGGGGCAGCTCCTGGGAGCCCTCACAGGCTTAATATCAGACAAATATGAGCTGCAACTATTTAGGGCGGCATTCACCACGGCTTTCTTCGGAGCATTCCGAATCAGCGAATTAGTAGCCCCCAGTAAGTCGGGCCCAGCGCAGCAATGCCTGCAGGCAAGAGACATTAAACCAATGGCGAAGGCAGTGGAATTAACGCTGAGACAGTCCAAAACGGGCAGGGCAAGGAGGGGGACGACGATACGTCTCCATTGCATCCCAGAGGCTGGGCTCTGCGCGGTATGCTGGCTATTTAGGTACATGGGGGCACGACCAGCTGGTGAGGGCCCCCTCTTTATACATAAGGATGGAAGGAACCTGAGTAAGTTCCAGTTTACAGCCATAATGCGCCAAGGTCTTGGTAAAGCCGGGTATCGCGCGGCATCGTTTGCCTCGCACTCATTCAGGATCGGCGCAGCGACCTCGGCAGCGCAGCATGGCATGCCAGAGGACAGGATCCAGGCGGTGGGCAGATGGTGCTCCAAGCCGTACAAGTCGTACATACGCCCTCACCTCGTAAAAAAAAAAAAAAAAAAAAAAAAAGAAGAGAAAGCCCCGAGGGGGGAGAGGGGGAGGTAGTCACTTTGGGATGCCGCACGGCAGGGTGATAGCCCCCTCGTAAGTACACACGGTGCGCAGAAGGCCACCTAACAGAATGCTTTCTCTCGACAGGGGGACGCCCGCGGCTGGTCTGGGTGGTGGGACATTCATTCGTGTCCCGAATGGAGTCTTGGTGGCAGCAAGGGGGCCACAGCATAAGCAGGCCCAAATCGACGTACATCCGCTGGATAGGGCAGCCGGGTATGAGATGGGAGCAGCTACTGCCGATGCTGGACGGCCTCATGGCAGATTCGGCCTGGCTGCCCGACGTCCTGATCATCCACCTTGGGGGCAACGACCTGACCCGGCTAGGGCGAAAAGCAGTCGGGCAGGCCATCCAAAAAGATCTCACCAAGACAGCAGCGTGGCTGGGACCCACAACGATAGTCTGGTCCGAAATGATCAGCAGGAAGTATTGGAGAGGTGCCGATTCCAACAAGGCCGTCGATAACGCAAGGAGGAAATTAAATGTCGCGATGCACAAGTTTTGCCTCGCCAATGGCCTGGAATCAATCCGGCACGGCCTCATCCACCCGGGCCGCCCGGAACTCTACGGGCAAGACGGGGTGCACCTCTCCGAAAAGGGGATGAAGGTGTTCTGGGATAACTTGTGGGGTGCAATGACACTCGCAGGTTGCAATTAAAAAAAAATATATATATATATATACACAAGTATGGAAAAAGGTGGGAGCCACGAACCAGGTGCAGGGGGGGAGCCGCAGTAAGACGTGAGCCTCCCTGCGGCGTGGCGGAAATCCTACACTGGTTGGCTAAGAAAACACACCGGCGGGCGGTGTGTAAGAGGATGGCCACTCACTTTTGAATGCCGCACGGCAGGGTGACGTGGCGGCATAAAGGAGGGGAGTAACAGGAGGAGACGGCACTTGCGGCCCAGACCCGGCCGGACGGCAGGGCGCAAATGGTAGCGAGCTGGGGACCTAACTCCCGACAGGAAAGCTCCCCTCCGCAACACGCAGAAGGCGTGGGCAACCAACCACTGGAGCACCAATAGACTGGCAACAAACTGGTTTGTGTACAAGCCCCATTTTCGAACTAAGGAGGGCACAAAAAGACTGACACCTGTTATCACAAGATGGTGTCATAATTTGTATATGGCAATTATGATTGATGTTTACTGTTCGTAAAATGGAAGATTGCTTGAAACCAGTTTGTGTTATTAATATGTCTTTGGTTATTAATAAACTGCGGCCAACAACGACCACTACTAATACCAGTTATTGTTGGCTGACATTATTTCCCACCATTGGCAACAGCAGAATGCGGGGGCCGGTAAGTATGTATGCTTGGGTCTCCGCGGAATAGGCACATGCGAGGGTTATTGCAGAGGCCGCCGCACCCTCCCGTAAGGGTGGGGGAGGCTTGAAGGCCGGCGCCATAACCCTTGTGGTGCCACTAGCGGGGGTAAACTGGTTCTGGGCGCTTTGATGCGCCCAGGAACCAGCGGAAGCGGGGTGCGCACCAGCCACCCGACCGGAAGTGACCTGTTGACCTGAGCGCCCCCAAAGGGCGCCCAATGGTCAACCTGGCTTTGTTTGAACCCCCCAATCAGGGGGACTCACCTGAGGCCTGCATGGAGGGCTCAGGAGGATTTAAGCGACGCCGCCTCCCAGCAGAAGCACAACGCCTTCGAGGAGCTGGGAGAACGGCGCGACAACAACAACGACTGAAGCCCACCCACCCACACCTAAGGAACAGCAAAGTCGCAGTGCTGGATAAGGGAAGGGGCGTTAGCGGAAATCCTACACTGGTTGGCTAAGAAAACACACCGGCGGGCGGTGTGTAAGAGGATGGCCACTCACTTTTGAATGCCGCATGGCAGGGTGACGTGGCGGCATAAAGGAGGGGAGTAACAGGAGGAGACGGCACTCGCGGCCCAGACCCGGCCGGACGGCAGGGCGCAAATGGTAGCGAGCTGGGGACCTAACTCCCGACAGGAAAGCTCCCCTCCGCAACACGCAGAAGGCGTGGGCAACCAACCACTGGAGCACCAATAGACTGGCAACAAACTGGTTTGTGTACAAGCCCCATTTTCGAACTAAGGAGGGCACAAAAAGACTGACACCTGTTATCACAAGATGGTGTCATAATTTGTATATGGCAATTAGGATTGATGTTTACTGTTCGTAAAATGGAAGATTGCTTGAAACCAGTTTGTGTTATTAATATGTCTTTGGTTATTAATAAACTGCGGCCAACAACGACCACTACTAATACCAGTTATTGTTGGCTGACATTATTTCCCACCATTGGCAACAGCAGAATGCGGGGGCCGGTAAGTATGTATGCTTGGGTCTCCGCGGAATAGGCACATGCTAGGGTTATGGGGCGGTGTGCACTCTAGTCTCAGATGCATAAAAGCGGGGACGCTGTGCAAAAAGTGGGGGTGCACTGGCGCGCTGAAGGCGTGCCTAAGGCAAGCCCATCTGTGCCCGCCAGCATCGCGGAGGCTCCCGGCGCCGGCCATGCTGTCCGTTGGGCCCCAGGTACGACGCACACCGTTCAATATAAACAAGATGTATTGCTTTGCTTAGGCGCCCTTCATTCGTGCCAGGGTAACGCGGCTAGTAATGAAAATTTGCCTTTGCAACTGGACTCCGGTCAGGGCTTGGGAGGGTCCACACATGGGGCCAGCGCTGAGTAAGAAGGAAGTTATTTAGGAAAACAGGGGAAGCATTTTAAAGCAATACTGCTCAACACTCGATCCCTGCATAAACATGAGGCACAAATATACGACTGTCCTACTAGATGCACGCCCTGACCACCTGTTCCTTACCGAAACATGGCTGTCGGACACCTCAAATCCTACCTTTGCATCTGCCATTCCTTCTGGTTATAAAATTATGAGGAGAGATCGCCGCTGCGGAAAGGTGGTGGCGTGGCTATTGTTTTTAAACAGGAATTGGAGTGTACATCTATCTTATAAGACACAGTAGAAGGCGTCGAATGCCTGGGTTTCCGCTGTTCTCTTTCACCTCATCAATGCATTGCCGGAAATTCTGATATATAGACCGCCAGGCATATTTAGTCATTTCATTAAGACTCTTCAGGAGTGCATTGCACCGCTTGCCCTCTGATATAAACATCTCCTCATCTCGGGGAACCTTAATTTACACATGGATAAGCCATCGGACCCTCATGTAACGGCTTTGTCAGAAATAATGGCAGCATTTAATCTAACTCCTTTCATCTCTGCTCCTACACATAATTTGAGACATATTTTGGATCAAATTTTCTGTAATACGACTTTGGAAACTGACCCTTTAGTCCCGATAACCTGGTCGGATCATCTCCTTGTCAACTTTAGGATATCTGACATAGAGAAGCATATTCCACCCAAGATGAAAGCAAATGAGCATAATTATAGAGCTCTAAATAAAATAGCCCTGCTATCTCTTCGGTAGGCGTTGGATTCTTCTGTTCCTTCCTTTTCGAACAATCCTGAAGTGGATGCCTGTGCTTTAGAATCATGGCTCAGGATTAACATCGAAGCATCGCCCCTTTGACCTCGTGCACTTCAAGGAGGAGCTGTCACTCTGCCCCTTGGATCAATGAATCCTTGCGAATAAGCAAAAGCCAAAGTAAAGGTCTCGAAAGAAGGTGGCGCAGTCACTATCTTTCTGAGGATAAAATCCTCTATAAGGCAGCTTCAAAATCTTATTAACAGATGGTGAAAGTGGCCATGACAAGGTATTTGCAGACCAAGATTGTGTCCACTAACAACAAAGGCAAGGACATTTTCACCATTGTAAAGTCCTTTAAGACACCTAAGGCGGCCAATAAGGAAGCCCCGCACACGGTGGAATGGGCCAGACAGGTTGCCCACTCTTTTCAAAATAAGATTATGAATATCCATCAGTCCTTTCTTGAGGAGACTGAGGGTGACATGCCTTCTCCTCATATTTCCGATGGAATAAACAGGCCCCAGTTTCCCTCAGCACTTTCACAGCTGCCATCCTTGTTACAATTTCCCGCTATAGAATCTGATGATTCACTTGCATACCTTAAGGGCCTTAAGTCGGGCTCACCAGCAGATGCATGCCCAGCTAAATTATTACCTGCCCTAGCATCCATTATAAACCAATTGGTTAGTATGGTACTGAATTCCTCTCTTTCCACGGGCATTGTGCCATCCCTCTGGAAGTAGGCAAAAATCCTGCCACTCCTAAAAAAAACTAAAGCAGACCCAAATGTTCCTACAAACTATAGGCCTATCTCCCTCCTCCCGGCCTTCTGCAAACTGTTGGAGAAACACGTGAATAAAGTGATCACTGATTATGATGAAAGTCATAATCTCTTGCACCACACTCAATCTGGCTTTAGAGCTAATTACAGCACTGAAACAGCTCTGTTGGAGGTGACAGAGCATCTTAAGGAAAACCTTGATCAGGGGGGCAGAGCGATTCTCATACTACTCGGTCTGTCGGCGGCGTTCGACATGGTGCCACACTTGATGCTCCTCAATCGATTGAGGAACATGGGCATAGGGGATCTGGCACTAACCTGGATAACATCCTATCTGAAGTATAGAAAACAGGAAATATGCCTTTCACACCCCCCCATACCCATCATGGAGGTAGGAGTCTTTCAGGACTCTATTTTGAGCCCAACTCTTTATAATTTATATATGTCCCCCCTAGACCCCTTGGCGGAAGCAAATGGCGCTAAGATAATTTCGTACACTGACGATACTCAGCTGTTGTTCTCGTGCGACAAAGGCACACACTTTGATGGTAACGCTATTAGAACCTGCCTCACAAAGGTCTTTAAATGGCTGAAGGTTAACCAGCTCAAGTGCAACCCTGATAAATCAGAAATTGTTTTCTTTGGACTGCCTTCTGTGTGCAATTGGAGCCAATGGTGGCAGGAGGAAATGCCCCCCCAAGCGTTGCCCAATCCACAGTTAAAAACCTGGGAATCAACACTGATGATGCCCTCTCTAGGAATTCTCAAATTCAGGCCCTGGTGGGAACCTGTTTTGGTCTACTCCGTATGCTGCAAAAATTCCTTCCCTTCCTTCCGCAAGACTCCAGGGAGATTGTGGTTCAGGCGTTGGTCACGTCTAGATTAGATTACGCCAACATCCTTTACTTGGGCCTACCGGACTACCTCCTTCAGCACCTCCAGGTGGTGCCAAACTCAGCTGCTAGGGCGATTTTCAGACTGAATCCCAGGTCTCATATGGCCCCTCATTTCAAGGCCTTACACTGTCTTCCAGTGAAGGAGCGGATAAAATTTAAAGCCATTGTCATATTTTTTAAAGCCCTCCATGGCAAGGGCGCAGGATATCTCAGAAGGCGCGTCTATCTATGCACCTATCAGATCGCTAAGATCATCTTCCTCTGATTTCGCTTGCATCCCCATAGTCCGCTTGGCATGTAGGGGTGGTACATCTTTCAGTTTCCTTGGTGCTCAAACATGGAATAAACTTCCGGCGGCACTGCTAGCGATCACTGATTTGACAACTTTTAAGAAACAGCTAAAAACTTGGCCCTCTACGGCAGACTATAAGGCTATAACAGTGCCGGCCACGGGATTCTGAGCAGCACTCTGGGTACCAGCAATTATTATTCAGAAATGAAGAACTGGCCCTGACTGATAATTAAAGTAAACAAATACAGAAATGGCATGTTAGAAATGAATACAGACAATTTTGTGTAGAGTTCTACTTAAGAATCAGGTCTGGGCCTTTGCAGAATATTAAAATGTGACGAGATGGCCGGAACATGTCTCTGTGAAAAGTGGCAACCCTAGCCTCTGCTCCGCCGTTCCCGACTCCCACCTGAACAGCCATTATGTTTTTATTTTGATTGAGCAATTCCTTTACCAGAAACATGCCAACAATTTAGAAGAGGAAAGTGGAAGATTTAAAAAATCGTATAACAATAGGGAGAATGTATTTCCTCCTTGACTTGTATTGAAGCATAGGCAATTTCAGGTGGACAGCGGCGGCTGCCACTAGAGGGAGCCAACGATCTCGAGTTCCTAGTTATGTGGATGGTAATTGTCATAAGCAATTACCATCCACATAAGTGTTTTTTTTAATTAAAAACAGGGCTTTAAGCTGGTGCCCTGTGCTGCCCTCAATATCTGGCTGCCTTTCCTCCTTGCTGAGGTGAGAGTCGGGCAGCCATTCACTACTGAGAGGGACACAGGCACTAGTGAGCATGTGCAGCACAGTTTTGTCCTTTTCCAAACAATCTCTAAGCAGGCTAAGGGCTGACCTAGTGCCAGCCCTGGCCTGTAATTTTCAGGGGTCTGAAGAGACCTCCCATGATGTGTAACAGCGTCATATTTACAAGCAATCCTGGGAATCTAGGACATAAGTACAGTATTCCTGGGACTTCCTGTCAATCTTTTCACATGCTGCAAGCAACGCCCTTTCCTAACTCGTCACCTGTGACGTGTTGGGGCTCGGTGTTGCTTGCAGTCTGTGAAGGATGGAGGGCAGGTGACTCGAAGCCACAGAGGAATGACACTCAGGGACCTCGAGCCACATGAATGCTGTAAACAGATACACTGTGCATGCTGTAACATGCTCGGAGTGTCAATTTAAAGCACGTAATTATAGTATTGAAAATAGCTTCCTTTGTGTGCTCTTAACAGGCGAGTGTTTCACTTTACTACATCCGTTTAGATCACTATACTGACAGGCCTTTATTACCAGTTTTAACAAATGCCTCTCAGTATTGTGATATTAACTGATGCATTCAGGTGAAACAATCGTGCATGTTAAAAGCATATGCAAGAACACTTTTAAGTATGCCAGTTCAGGATGTGTGCATCCTGAACTCACATATGTAGAGGCCTCTTGTATGCTTTCAACAAGCTGGAGCTGTTTACTTCAACACATCCGGTTATATCACTACATTGGGTGGCATTTATTAATGGTACCTGAAAACCCCACGTCTGGTACTTCCCCTTCCCAAACCAAAACGAGGCACTGACAAAACACACAGTATTTTGTGGGACAAGTCATATTTATTATAGGTAAGTGAAGCACACAAAATTAGCTTAACATCATGAAGAGTCAACCCCAAGTGAGATAAGATCACACAGTAAGCAGTGAAATACACTTTTAATAAAGTGAAGATCGTGACAAAATCAAAACAGTATAGGATCTAAGGGCAAAATAAAGCATACATAAGAGGCCCCAGCAATGAACATTGTAACACCAGGGTATTTGCCGATCGCACACAGGTGGAACCACCTGCATCTGTGAGGAGAGGTCCCCCGCATCGCTGTACCCTCGTCCTCATTCTAGGGTCCCGCCCCTCAAACACCAGGCTGTGAATGAGCTGAGATTAGTATGACCAGCAGCTGCAGCCCCATGCCCAGCACAGGTAAACCGTGAGCCCTAGCTCCAAAGCCGGCGGGTGCATCCTCTCCTTGTAACAGGATTGCTGCACCCTTCCCTCAAGTGCTGCTCTGGGAAGTATGAACCGGAGGACCCCTCTGCTGACTAGAAGTGATCTTGGTAGTAGGGTTCCTGCCCCAAGGGCGACGTGAGCAATGAGGTATTTTGCCCTCCACATGACAAACAACCATTTACAATGCAATAGGTCTCGCTTTCGCAAAAGTTAGAGCTATTGGCATTGTAAAAGACAAACTTTTTATTTATGTGTTGGTTTTGAAAACAGATAAATAAATGGTTTGTCATTCACAATGCCAATAGCTTAATCTCTCGCAAATGCGAGACCTATTGCATTTGCAAGGCAATAGGTCTCGTATTTACACGAGTTTGAGTTATTGACATTGCAAATAACAATGCGTTGTATTTATGTTTCAAAAACCAAAACATAAATAAAAGGTCTCTCACACTGCTGTCTCTCTCACACTGCTGTCTCTCACACACTGCTGTCTCTCTTACACACACTGCTGTCTCTCACACTGCTCTCTCTCTCACACTGCTGTCTCTCTTACACACACTGCTGTCTCTCACACTGCTCTCTCTCTCACACTGCTGTCTCTCTCACATTACTGTCTCTCTCACACACCATGCTCTCCCTAGAACACAGACACTTCTGTCTCTCACACCGCTGTCTCTCTCACACCCACTGCTGTTTCTCACACACTGCTGTCTTTCTTACACACAATGCTGTCTCTCACACTGCTGTCTCTCATACACACTGCTGTCACTCACACTGCAGGTGTGGGTTGTGGGATGTGGGTTTCAAGCTCATATCTGGAGGGTGGGCGCTGCTGCATTTCATGGGTATTTTTTTTACATACTCCCCAGGGTATTAGTGGTAGCTTCAGAAACTTTTGTTTTGGGGGGAGGGATGTTGGGGGTCAGATCTGCGCCCAAAGCCCCAACCCCTCTTTTTATGACCTTGTGCCTTCATGCCTCGTAAACGCAATTGTCTTATGATTTTGTCCCTTCATAGACACATCCCCTATAAGATCCTCCTCTAAACCCCCCCACCACCCATTGTGAAATGTATCTGCAAGTTGGCATGCCTGGGCCGTAATTCTGTGGCAGTCAATGGATCACTGCAAGAATGCAGTGTACCATTCATTCATTTTAGTCCGCTGCAGGCAGAAAGTGGATCATGCAAAAACTGATATTTTGCACCTGATTCACATTTGCATACTATGGCTAAGAAAAAGATAATAATTCCCCAAGCAGACTGAGCCACACACAGAGCCACACACACAGAGCCACACACACACACAGAGCAACACACACACACACACACACACACACAGAGCCACACACACACAGAGCCACACCCACACCGAGCCACACCCACACACACACACAGCCACACACACACATAGAGCCACACACACAGACACACACAGACCCACCCACACACACACAGAGCCACACACACACACACACACACACACACACACAAACACACAAACAGAGCTGCACACACAGAGAGCCACACACACACACATAGCCACCCACACACACAGAGCCACAAACACACACAGAGCCACACACACACAGAGAGCCACACACACACACACACAGAGCCACACACACACACAGAGACACACACACACACACAGACACACAGAGCCACACACAGAGCCACACACACACAGACACACACACACACACGCAGACACACACACACAGCTGACCTTACAGTGCAGCCTAACATGCTAATCTTTTTTACTTGGCACATCACAGCTTTGGAGATTCAGGACTAATCCAACGACTGTTGGGCCTAGGACTTTCTGGCATAAAATGCACCAAAAACAATGTCTGATATTACCACCCTTAGATAACAGCAGCTTTTTGACATCATTAATTAAATGATGTTCAGGGGCAAATACATTCATATAAAGCTGCAAAATGAATTCATTGGAGGAGCACTGAAGTCCAGGAACTTTCTCCTAGCAGGTCAGTTAGGGAAGTAATGAATTAGGACTCCAATGGGACAGAACTGAGTGACGTCGCAGGGCCCAACAGGAAGAGGAATGAATGTATGCAAATGGGGTCATTTAAGGGCCCAACAGCATATTGTGTGCCTTTGTTTAGGACTGCTGTGACAAGCAGCAACTGTAGTGTGTAAAAGGTACCCCTCCGTATTGCGAAAACTAACATGAAAGAAAAGTGTAAAAACACCACTCACAGTAGGACCTAGGTCACACAACTGAACTCATTTAGCACCAAAAAGAGCTTGATAGGCGGGCACTGATCAAACTGCACTCAAGAAAAGGCACTTTGTGACCCCCTTGGTGGTGTCTGATAAGTGAATCACCCGACCTTCCTCTACGTTAAGATAAGGTTTGGCATTGATGGAATGGTTTCAATGCCTCGCGCCAGGCCTCTAGGACTCTGCACCACTAGTGAATATCAAGGACGCATAGAGGTCTCAAGGAACAGGGTCTCAGAACAGGACAGAGCTGGCAAGAGCCAACCTCAACATGACCCCTAGCTGCCCTCCAGCTTGGTTGCAAGGGGTCATCCGGTCCTTCTCCCTTTAGCGAACACAGGACCTGTTGAGATTATTAGACTATAGCATCGAGTTTTGCAGGAGTCTCTGTTTTCTTTGATGTTCGCATGTCCTTGGGTGAGACAGGAGACGGTCAGACATTGGCCAATCAGGCGGCGGGAGGGCACCCTGCCCAGAGGTTTCCGTGAAGTAACATAAAATGATGCCATTCCCCCGCACAGCCAGTCCCCCCTCCCGAGTATCCCAAATTTCACATA
The DNA here is from genome assembly GCF_964263255.1 of Lissotriton vulgaris. NCBI lineage: Eukaryota > Metazoa > Chordata > Amphibia > Caudata > Salamandridae > Lissotriton > Lissotriton vulgaris. Next base: position 1,802,319,216 of record NC_141693.1, read on the forward strand.
TAGACATTAACCTAGTTCTCAATGGGGGCACCCTGAAGGGTTGGGGGATCCTGAAGGAATGTGGTGAGCCCTCTGTGCACCATGGGCTGCTTAGGTCTGTGTTTTGACCGTGGCGGTTTGACCTCTTCCCTCATCAGAATTACACTAACCCAAGAGGTGCAGCAGGGAAACATCAGACAACTTGCGAGTCTCCTGGTAAAATAACTACCCTCCCCCATCCAATGCACTGAAGAGTAAAACCTAGAAGCAAAGACCGTCCAGGCCTAAAGGACATCACAACAAGCAGTCGAGGCATCACCACACAACACGCAACACAGCGGCACAAGCTTAAAAGTCTTCACCGAGCCAATGGTACAGAAGTAATACCCAGTGACTATTAAAATAACCATGCGGCGTAAAACAGACAGTATACATACTGGGAGGGACACACGCTGCTGCTCTATTTGTGCCCAGTGCCTCATTACACAGTAGAGCCACACCAAGGATACCATGTCTCACTCACCTCTAAGCATGGGCGGAAAATCCGTTTCGCTCGCGGATTTTGCGGATTTTCGGTAAATTCGCAATCCGCGAGATTCGCGAATCTCCCGCAAAATCCGCAAATCCGCGAGCAGCGGATTTTATGGCTTGCTCGCACTGTTCGCGTGAGTTCGCGGCTTCCCAGTACAACTTCGCGCCCCGCGAATAAGCGCAAAATTGCAGAAATACGATCTTAGCAAAACTGAAACTACTTACCAGGTTCAAAAGTTCAGGCTCATCATTAGTAGCCATTTCCTGTAGTGCTTCCTGAGGGACCCCTCCAGAGTTCAGTTGCCAGTTGCAACTATTATGTGACCCTGCTCTGAACCTCAGAATAGTTACACATATGCCACAAAGGTCCTGAATTACAGCTAAGGGAGACAAGCAGGAGCCAGGCTGGAAGTTCAAATCCATTAATCAGCCCCTAATTCATTATTGTCAGTTGGGGCAGGGCAGGTGTTGTAACTAATTTTGCAACAATGAAAGCACTTAGCAAGTGCAAAAGATCACTAATCAGGAAGCACTAAGGAAGCAGGTGCCAGCTAAAAAAATATTCTGTGACACATTAATCAGCCCCAAATTAATTCAGGTCACTTGAGGCAGGGAAGGTGTGCTTGCTTTGCCACAATAATGTACACTGACTGGACAACCAGAGGGGGCTGTGATGAAACAGAGGGTGGCATGGGTGGGCCAGAGGGTGGCATGAGTAGTCAGAGAGTGGCAGTGGTGACAGAGAGTGGCAGTGATGAAGAAGAGTGTCCCAAACAGGCTGGACACGTAGAAACAACAAGTTCGCGAAACTTGCGACCCGACAGGTAAGTTCGCGTTTGCGAAATTGTACAAAACCCTCGCGAACTGGCAGAAACCCGCGCGAACACACAAAAAAAAAATCCGCAAATTCGCGAGAATTCGCGGATTTTGCGAATTGCGAGTTCGCAAATCCGCAAAATTCGCGAACGCGAGATTCGCAAAATTCGCCCATGCTTACTCACCTCAGGCCGCGCCGAAAGAGAAAGTGGACCACGCCGGGAGCAGCATGACGACTTCAAAATATCGCGAGATCTCGATCGGCCACAAACAACAAGCCCTCACCCAAAGGGAAAAAAAGGGCATAAAAGGTTTCTTATCTTCTTTATGGGGCCATCTGTTTCGCCCCATAAAGAAGATAGGAAAACTTTTACAACACACGTAAGTCAAGGAAGCCAGTCCAAGTGGGACGGCTTCCAAAGAGAAAAGAGTATGTCACTAACACCTCTTTTCCAATGGCTGGCCACCGTTTAGTATGACCCGTGACGCCAGCCAATAGAAAAGAGGGGAGGGGCTTAACCTTGCTAGTGAAACATACTCTAACTCTTTAAATCTCGCTACCGAGACTGCGCATGTACGCAGCCTACGCTAGACGAGACCTAAAAAGGGACTGAGTGAACGCCCATATGCTGCCCATAAACAAATCTATTACTACATCAGAGAGATGCACACTGTCACAGTGAAACATACCCCTCAGCAACTTATGAGGGATATTCCAAAGTAGGCCACGGCCTGGGCACGGCTTAGACAATTTTAGAGTTCAGTTACCTGGAGGATATATTAATCGTTCTGGACCTAATGTCCTAACCCCAGTTGAGACATTGTACCATATGAGAGGAGGCAATGACAGTATCCGGGAAAGCTCTACCAATGTTTGCTAACTCTATCAGAATTGCTTTCCAGGTGCACTTGAGGGCCAGCTTTTCCAAGTCATTATCACCAAGGTGCACAATGATAAGGTCCGGAAACTGGAGTCCCTCCCAGCCCCTGGTCTCTCCAACCAACTGCTGCTGCGAAATCTGGAATCCCCTGACTCGGCACCACTGGAAGGACATGTCTCTCAAAGTCTCTGGCTTTGGCTTATGGGTCAGTTGCGACCTCTACGCCGAACAAAGGAATGGCCAATCACCCAAACAACCTTAGAAGGCATACAAGAGATACATAGCAAAGAATACTGTGAGCAATTTGCTCTCACTGTAAGTTAGGGCACAAATACGGCTTTTAGGACTCTGAAGACCACTTTCCTTTTCTCTTGACTTCCTTATGAAAAAGGCCTGTCTGCCATGAACGTGGCCACATCTATCCTTTAACAGTATGAGGAGTAACTGCTTGGATTGACCCCAGCTGCCTTAAGGGAACAAGACAAGACAGCAATAAACTGGTAGCATGAGAGGCAGTCCCCATTGACATGCATAAATAATGCTGGGGCCGTGAGATTGGGCAGGACAGCTAGGTAGGACTCCATACGAGACACCAGACAAATAGGGGAGCCAATGGCTGATCTGAGTTAGTCTTAGTTTTCCTTAACCAAATGCAGAGCCTGTCATGATCCAAAAAGACATCAATCTATTGTAGGCCACCCACATAATCAGACTTAGAAGACCCTACCAATTCAGTCATCCGAAAGGCACCGTAAAATGCCACTGGTGAACTCGGCTGCAAACAATGTTGTCTCGTGAGGAGAGCTACACGCCTTGTGCAGGTTGTCTAACAGAAGGACCAGGATGTGTGCATTAAGGGGGCGCCTGCCATCTTTGACACTGCAATCAGATCAAGCCCTACTGGGCAACACTTTTCTAATCAGAAAACAATCACCCACATCCCTTATGCCTCTAGGTTTGACAAAGAAACCAATAGCTGTAATGTGTGCCCTTGCATAAGAGACTGGCCTGCCCTGTTCTCTGAGGGTACCTAGAAAGAGACCGATGGCATCAGCAGTAAACAAGCCTGAAATGTTATGCTTGCACAAGAAAATTTTATAATGCACAAAATATTTCTCATATGACAGCTGTGTGGGCTTCGTTAATGAGGCCACCACTAGATCAGGAACGGCGGGACTTTATTCTTAAACAGATATGACAGAAACTATGCCATCTCCTCTGCAGTCTCAGGGAGAACATTTAGAAAATCCTGTAGCTTGGAGCGAGACAAGGCATCAGCAGCGTTATTGTGAATCCCAGGTACATCTTTAGCTCTAAAAAAATGTTAGACGTCAGGCACAGTAACGCCAGATGTTTGAGCAATCTCAACTCAAACTTGCTGGAAGGCCCCTGCCAGGTAATGGCCTCAACTACAGGCATGTTTTTTGACCAAAGGACCACACTTCTGTTCTGGAAAACATTTGCCTATATGGTTACAGCTACTACAATGGGGAACAATTCTAAAAAGTCTACATTCTTAGTGACTCCGCTGCCATGCCAGACTGCGCGGCTAATCGCCCCTACAACATTATGTGCCTAGAATGGCACCAAACCCCACGCTGTCTGTCACATCACTGAATGAGCCAAGAGAATGATTGGAGATTAGTCACGTAGGCCAAATGACAGAGCCATTAAATGGCTGCAGAATACTGCACCAAATTCTCAAGACCTCTTTTACCTCGATCAGGAGTTGTGTGTGATGATGTTTGTATGTGGGGCCAGTCATTGCTCTCGAAATTGAATTGAAAAGGGACGCCCATCAGAATAATCCACAAGGTGAAATTCAACTGGCCCGCTAGCACCTAGAGCTGGTGCAGGGCCACCTTCTTTAGGGCTACCATGGTTTCAAATGACTGACTGAAAGCAAACACATTTTCTGAGGGAAGGCGGCATTCACCAGCCACAGTATCTAATTCAATACCTAGGAAAGTGAGGCATTTGGTGCCACCAGATCCTTGAACAAAGCGGTTAATGCATTCAGCGCCCACGAGCATACCCTGGACCCTGGCAGTCCCAATACTAAGAAGCCATCTAAGTAATGAGTCACTTCCTCATGCCTGTCATTGCCGTATAAATCCGCTGGAGCAACGAGCTGAATCGTTCAAAGTATTGCATGATATTGCACAGCCCCTTATAATGCATTTGTTGAAATAGTACGTGTCCCCAAATTGGAATCCCAAGAAGTGATAGTCCTCCGGGTAGACAGGGAGGTGTCTAAAGGCATATTCTATGTCTGTTTTTGCCAGTTACGCCCTGGGGCCCAACTCACACAGTCTGAACACTGCAAGATCTACTGAGAAGTACCCGCCGGAGCAAGACTGGGGGTCACTATCATCATTAACATAAGATCCCTTGGGAGCTGAGAGGTTATGAATCCACCTAAACTGGCCAGGTTACTTCTTAGGTACAATGCCTAGGGGAGAACATACAAAGTCCCCATACGGGGGAGCTGGGGAAGACTCTGTAAAGTTCTCTAAGGCACTCTCTTTCGCTAACATTTTAGAGACTACGGCTTGATGTTTGCGGGCTGATACCAGATTGCTACAATGAGGAATAGGGGCCACTCTGAGTGCAGGAATCTTAAATTCAGTGGAAAAACCCAAATACAGCAACTTCACAGCTTCCTTGTTAGGATACGAATTGAGCCATGGGAGTAAGTTGATGACCTGTACCGGTGTTGGCAACTGAAAATTAGTTGGAGGGCTTAATACTGTCCTTTCCAGTTTTCTTTGGACTTCTTGTTACACTTGAACTCAGGGTGGGAGGGGTGGCCGCAAAAGGAACAAACATTATTGTATTCATATGACCCCACCGGGCGTGGGGATAATTTCTTATTGAAGGCCCAGTATGACCCCTTCCTGTCCCCAGAGAATTGGTGAGGAAAAGGAGGCTTCTGTGGGTCTTGTTGTTGACGATCTCTAGATAGACATTGACCTTTGTCTGATCCCTCCCTATGTCAGTATTCTTCGCTTTAGCCCATATAAAATTGTGATAATAATCCAACTACACAGTGCCCCTCTATACATACTGTGCTTTGAGTATATTGTTGGAATAGAATATCATGGAGGTCACGACCTCCGGCTCCTTTTCAAGCATTACTGACATGTAAACATTGAAGCCAAGTAACCAATTAAAATTGGACTCCTTAACTCCAGGTTTCTTGTCCTTTGTTGATGTGTTTCCCTCTTCCTTATCTTGTCATTGAGATTCCTCCTCTTAACCCTCTTTAATTAAAAAACATCCACAAAACCCCCTGTCTGAATCTTCTGTTTGAGATCCGACGGTACATGGGAGGCCAACTTTCCCGGCTTGGTCAGCAATGTGCCTTGGCCCCCCAAGTGCAATTAAGGATGTAGAATTCCCTTTAAACCCACCCACAGCAGTCTCTTTACCTGATTCAACCGTTGAAGTGTCCTTGGCCCCAGGTGATTTATCTTCACTGTTGTTTCCCCCTTGTGGACCCCCTTCTACCCTGTGCTAGTTTTGCTGATTGCCTCAACCTGTTTCTTCAAATCTGCAAGAGCGGAAAGACCTGAGTCAGATGGACCCCATGGGGAAATCTGTGAGGAACCCACATTCGCCTTAACTGCCGGGCAAGTAACGGGGCCACTGTACCCAGAACCCCTGTAATAGTGTCCTGTGAATTTGGCAATGGACCTTGAATGAGGGTCTTGCTCTTGTCAAGGGGGCAGCATGGCCTGAGCAGGGGTGACTAACTGGGACTGGCCGCTCACAGATGAGGTTTTTTAGGTGTTTGCGGACTGCTCTATGGTGGATCCCTTGGGGCCCAATGACAAGGTTGCCAGGGCCTCTCTAATGTCTGCTAAGGCAGCCAGAACTTCTCTAGGCTCAGATAGACTTAGTTGCTAGAGTGGAGATACTACCTGAGTGGGCAGAGGGTTAGTAAGCCCCTTTTGAAGGGTAGTAGGAGAAACCAAAGACAGGGTTTGCTGACCATGGGTTCTGCCTGTACACCCTGTGCCATGTCTGTGAGGGGTGGTACCTCATCCACTACCACATTTGGGGAAGCCTGAATATACTTCCTGGCTCTGCGTCTCACTGGTGTAAAAGCTGCCTAGGGGAGATCATTAGACCGCCACGGGCAGTCAAGTACTGTAACTGCCTCACTATGCTCTACATGAACCCTCATCATCGCCCAGCTTGGCAAGGACCAATTCCAGCAACTGCGCTAGCTAAGGTCTTGACCCTTTCTCTTCGCCATCTGACCTCCCCTTGCTGACATCACAAATATACAATTAACAAGCAAGGGTTTTTAGTTTTATTTAGCGTGAGCTAGACCCAAAGGTATCCTAGTGCTTGACATGAGCACCAGTTGCATTACAGATGGGCACATTCATTTTGTTAGGCACGGGGAGATTAAGTGATTTGCCCAGAATCCCAGGGCGCTGAGCGTCCCTACCATGACTCGTACCCAGTTTTTCAGCTTTGAAAAGTATTGCAAATATCAGTCAAATGACAAAGGACAGTGCCTCCCCCTACCCCCACCACTTACCTCATGGTCACCTGGTTCGTGATCCTAGGTTTGCGAGGCAGAATATCCAATTTTAGGTGGACTGCGAAGACTGCCCACACCTGGCCAGGAAGGTGGGGCAGGGCAAAAAAAGGAGGTGAGGTGTTAAAGCAGAGCTGCAAACCACGCTGATGCGGTGCCTCCTTGACTTGGAGATGGGGCCTGAAGGGCTGAACTGGTAATGGAAGCCCATGCCTCGAGCTCTGGGCCAACACGTCTGCGTTGCGATGTAAAAATAATAAGTGGAAACATTCAAGCAAATCAAGCCTGCACTTCCAGAGGCCAAGTCGTTGTTATCTGCGCTCCAGGAACTAGGGTACCAAAAAAAGTGGGAGGTCAAATCCGTCCTGACAAGAGCCCTCTTCGGGTCTCTATGCCGCAGTGATCTGCAACAGATAGGGTGACCAACTGGCATGAGTGCAAATTCAGGACGGTGAGTGTAAAAATTCTGGACAAAAATTCAGAACAGATAAGAAGTGGGCATGTGTTGCAGAATCGATAACAGAAAAAAGGTGTACAGACCAAAACTGTCTCGTACTTGGTGGCTAAAGGAATTTGAACATGGGAGCCCCAATACTTGATACCCACTATCATCCTCTTAATACAGGCACAAAGAGTTGAACTGCTTAGGATCAACAGCATGAATATTCAAAGAAATCAACAATACACCCCATCCCACAGTTGGGCCCCTCAGAAAACCTTGGGGCATATTATCAAGGGGGTTTATCTCTGCTTTTTTGGCTTTAAAAGCCAAGAAAGCGGAGATAAAATTATCTCCCTATTACCTAGCTGTCGCTAACACCAGTTAGCGACAGCTAGTAGGAGATAGCGACCATCTTGGGTCCCAATTTGCATGTCAGTGATATTTATCACTAATGACATGCAAAGTGGGCATGCCAAGATGTTAGCGACTGGAAACAGTCGCTAACATTGCTATCTCCTATTACTAACCTTTGGAGATATTTGCGCTAAGCGCGAATATCTCTAAAAGTTAACACCTGCTCTGAGCAGTTCTTAGCCATGTTATCCAATGGGAGGTGGATAACATGGCTAAGAGCATTAGCTCGGTAATGCATGAATATCGCGGACTTTTCAGCGATATTGATGCATTGCGGCCGATTTTTATCGCATTTGCGATAAACCTTGGTAATACCAAGGTTTATTTGCGATAAAAATCGCCGCAGCTCAGCTGTAACTTTTTGTCTCTAACCAAGCAATAGCGATAATTATCGCTATTGCTTGGTAATATGCCCCCTTGTGTCTCTTTTAAAATGAGCCAAATTCACCTCCAACCCAAGAATACAGGGTTCCAATTATCCACGATTTATTTAAAATGCACACAGGTTGTTGTTGAATTTACTTTAGCCGCCAAGTGCATGACGGTTTTGGTCTTTACACCTTTTTTTCCTGTTCTAGGTCCTGCAACACATGCCCACTTCTTATCTGTGGTTGATTGCGTTTTTGAAGGTTTACACCTCTCCACCAGATAACTTATATCGATTTCTTAGTAGGACATTGGTGAGGTGAGAATAAGCGATATTCTTATATTCTCCTTTTTTCCCCTTTTTTTAGTCTGTATATAGCCAGGTCGATGGACTTTTAGGTCTCATTTGTTGTAATTGAGTGAGTGTCCATCTAGATACATTCAATTTCAACTCACAATGTTATTACACTGTATAGATTTGTGTCTTTATTCATTTTAGTTGTCTCGTTTGGTCTATTTGTGTTTTTAATTTGTGTGTTTTTCCCTCTTACAAAAACATTGTGGGTGTTGTCTTCATGGTTCATAATATATATGTATATTTGATGTAGTAGTAGTAATTAAGCTTTATTTCGATTTTAAGTTGCAAAATCATAAAAGCATGCAATAAAACAATTATATACAATAAAAAGCGTACATTGAGATAAAAAATACAATATTTACAAGTTTAAGAATATGAGACCAGTCTCATAGGTATCAATCCACCAATTTGATAACTTTCTATTTTAAGAGTAGAGATAGAGACTTTTTCCTTTGCAACTTACTGTCGCTTAATTAAGATGATTAGCAGCATGCAAAAGAAATAGATTAAAACTTGCGAATTTATAGCATTATAGGGCGAAAAACTGCCTTTTATATTTAAGATTGCACAGACTCCGAGGTGGACAAATTCAGTCTAAGTTAATTCGATGACGAACAATACACTTGAGAAAATTAACTATTATAAGGACCAACCGTTCTCCCTCCAAGTGCTGCAAATAAAGTAGTGCCAGGCGACATAGTCTATAACCAGTTTGCTGTAGCAGTGGAACAAGCCATTTTTTCCTAAAATCATTATGGAATTTACAAAAAAGAATAGTGTGCAGAGTAGACTGCGTAGAAGTGCCGTCACAGGGACAAAGCGGAAGATCTTTTGCCCAGTTATTTCGAGTTGGGAATGCAACCAGTCGGTGGAAAAGATTCATCCTAAACCTAGCCAGAAGATAACGATCATAGCTCGTGATGTTGTATGTAAGGTAGGGCTGTATAGCGGCTGTCGTTTGAATCATCAGGCTGTGTACAACTGATGGTTTCGTGACCTCATTCATCAGTCTCAGTTCTTCAAGGTGTGCAAGATATTTCGCCTGTAGTGCCTTCCTCGGAACCTCACGAATTAAGGAGGGGTCATAATAATATTTGTCCCAACCCAAATCGTGAAAGAACCTTTTTATGTACGACAACCACCTAGATTTATGAACGTTATCCATGGCTATGCAATCGGAGAGAATAGACTGTGTGAGGGTTGCTTTTTCCGATGTCCAGATTCTACGCCATAATAAGAGGGGTTCAACTTTTGCTAAGTCCATCACGTGTGAAAGTCCCAGCTCCATGTGACAAGCAAAGGTACCCGTACTCTTAGGGACCGAGAGAAGGTACCTCACGAAGATGTTTTCCACCCTCTGTATACTATCCGTGGCCACAAAACCCCAGAGACCCGCCCCGTACAGTGCCACAGAAAGGCATTTAGCTTTATAGATCATGATTATTTCAGGGGGTGCTCTCTTACCCAACTTCCTGGAAAAATTAGCAAGGGCTGTAGTAGTTCTTATAAAAAGGAGTTTCCTAGTTTCTACTGCCGGTTTCCAGGATAGTTTGTGATCTATCATTATGCCCAGATACGGGTATTTCTGTGTGGTCGCTAATTTTCCCTGCTTCAGGTAGATGTCCCTCATTTTACATTTATGACCAGTACCTGCCCTCATGACAAAGGTTTTACTGATATTAATGTTTAGGTCAAGACCTGCCATAAATGTGGAGTATCTATTCAAACCCTTTTGGAGTTCAAGGGGGGTACGAGCTAGTATAACGGTGTCGTCTGCGTAGAGTAATGCTGGAATTGGGCGGTTGTTCACTACTGGAAGGTCCTGGCACCCCTTAATCATCTCCCTTTCCAGTCCGTTGGTATATAATGTAAAGAGGAAGGGGGCCAGGAGACAACCTTGCCTATCCCCTTTTTCTACTGCAGACTCTGCTGTTAACTCTCCTCCCAACCCGTAGCGCACCCTTGCTGTTGCGTTTGAATAGAGTTCCCTCAGAAACTTGACCAGGTTTGATGGTACCCCCATATCCAACAGTAGTGACCAAAGTTTGGAATGGGAGACACAATCGAATGCAGACGATAAGTCCACATACACCATATACAGGTCTCCTCTTTTAATATGAACATACTTGTCTATCAAGAGTGACAGGTTTAGGGCCTGATCAATAGTCCCCAATCCCTGCCGAAACCCGTACTGGAGATCTGGGATAATCCTACCATCGTCCGCCCAATCCTGCAAATGCTCAAGAATGACTCGACCCGCCACCTTGCCAAGGGAGTCTAAAAGGGAGAATGGGCAATAGCAGGTTACCGACCCCCGTCCCCTTTTTTAAAAATGGGAACTAGTACGGATTTGGACCATGATTCCATAAGGCCTGTTGCACATGATGCATTCAGGACTCTGGTTAGAAGTGGGGTCCAGAGGTCCATCTGAGCTTTAAAAAGATCGATGGGAACACCGTCTGGACCCAGTGCCTTCCCGTTTTTATTTGCTCTCAGAGCGAGAGCGACCTGGTCCAGTGAAAACTCTAGGACAATGGGGTAGGGGCTATCTATGTGGTCTCGAGGGTTGGGTTCCTGTGGGTTGACAACCTCTGGATCAATCGCAAAGATCCTAGAAAAGTGGTGGACCCAATCCTTTTCATCTATTGCCACCTCTAATTTTGGATGATCAGTATTATCAACTAGGAAGGGGGACTTGACCATTTGCCAGAAAGTGACGCATATTTGATGTTAAATTGTGTATTTTGCATATGTAGGGTCATGTTATATATTTGTCATATTGTGTGGGTCGTTTTTAGTTAGAGATGTTTTTTGGATGTCATGTTGATGTGTTATTTATGTTATGTTTTGTTTATAATTGTTACAGCCTTGACGAAGATCCCTCTGGCAACTGGGAACGAAACGTGTTGGCTGTGTGCCAGTTTTATGATTAACTTAAAAAAAGAAGTATTTTGGACACATATGGCCTGATTGATTGACTTCGCAACAAGTGCATCTTTCATTTTTTCTGAACATTTGATCATTATCTGGATCTCCGGATGGCGGGTGCTGGAAGCGATCGCACCATCTATAAATAGACTTACATAGGGATTGGAAGTGCTCGACCCTGGTCAGCCGTTTGATCTTTTGCTGTTAATTAGAGCTGGCAGTGAGGAGTCAGTGACAGCTCTGTATTGCCTTGCTGCCGCCCGATCATCAGAGGAGGTCGCACTCACAAGTCAAATGGTCTGATATTGGCCTACCTCGCTTACAAGTTTATGAATGAAGTATATATTTCTCATGCAACATTTTTTTAGTTATAACCATACCCCTATTTATTTATACTTATTTTTTCAACCTCTGGCTTTGGAACTTAGGAATGACGGTTTTGCCTTTTACATTACAGTGAAAGTAGTGTATTGCTCTCACAGTGGCGGCTGGTGACATTTGAAAGTGGTGAGGCGTAAAATGATAATCATACAGATGCTTGCTCCCTCCAAGAGGGAGCAGTAAAAAATGTGTGGTTCTGGCAGTGGAGCTTGAAGAGGCCACTGGGGCCTTTGGGTTCCCCTCTTGGCCCTCAAATGAAAGGTGCATTGTGAGTACCCCTGGGTGGGCACCGGCTCACCCACCTAATAATTTTAAAAATGCACAGCTCCTGCCAGGGGAGCTTGCTGGTGCCATCGGGTCCTGGGGCTCCCCATGCAACCTCCAACAAAAATGGGGCTGAGGGTGCCCCGGGTGGCTAAGGATAAGGTGGCCAGGTATGCTTTAAGGTTTCCAGCACACGAATGGTAGGAAACTGCTGCTCGCTCATCGCCAATGAAAGGATGGCCCTCACAGGGTGAGGTGAAGTGAAGTTTAATCAGCACCAAAGTATGCGACCAGCATCCTGACTCCAGCAAATGTCTACGGTTCAAACAGTAGCATTCAATTTTAGCACATAGATGTCCAACTCTTACATCCTATAAGCAGATCGGACCAAACAGCCATGATGCCCAGGAGAGAGGAAATTTCTATTTTGGTAATGTTCCAGAGTGGGTGCTTTTCACAGGCTTGGATATAGTGGGAGTAAACAACCTTTTTCCTTCACTGTTTTGAAACCATCTCTACTGCAGAAGTAACAGAACGTCCTTTACAAGCTGGGCCATAAGAATGGATCTCAAAATACAATGAATATAAATTAAAAAACTTACCTTGGCTTAATGGCTTCGTTCCCGCGCTGACTCCGTCCCGAGACTGCTCCCGCCTTCGTCCTGGATTTTGAATGTGGGCTCTCGTCATTGAAGGCTGCTGCAGGCAGCCTCCCTCCCCTCCATGGCAGCCGGCGCTGATTGGTTCGGCCGGCTGCCCTAAATACGTCATTTCTCACAGTCTGCATCCTGCAGAACGGAGAGTGGGAGGAGGCTTGGGGGAGCGGCTTGCCCACTGTTGCTAATACTGTCTGTTTGGACAGCCTCTCAGGCTGTCCAAACAGTACGTATTCACAACAGTAGGCAAGCCACTCCCCCAAGCCACTCCCCCCTGCCCTGAGGATCGAGAAACCAGGAAGTTCAGAATCGGCTGACGGCTGACTGCTTTCTCGCCGTGCGAGAAGGGCAGGCAGAAACAAATTGTAGTTATTAATAAATAACTACCATTTGTTTCTGCCTTCTACTCGCACGGCGAGAAAGCAGGTGGGGCGGCGCCCAAACGCCCCCATGGGAGAACGGGCACTGTGCTCTCATAACTATCAACACATCAAACCTTTTGCAAATGATAGGAGAAAATAGTATGCATAAGCTTTTTGCACACATCGGAATGGGCATAGCAGGTTATTCTGCATTCCAAGGAATGCATGGTTAAATGAGCATCTGCTAATAATCTGTGCTAATGCTAATTAGTGGGTGCACAATTTACACATGCAATTTGCAGGTCTTATGCTGTAATCGATCATATACAGGCTTATGCATCAAAGTAAATACCGGGAGCAAAGGGGCAGATTCTCAGAATCTGCCCCTTTGCTCCCAGTATTTTTGCATTGGGATGCATCATCCCAAATGCAAAAATCGCAATTTAAGGAATGTCTAAATTGAGATTCCTTAAATTGCAATTGCATTTAAGGAATCCCAAATTGAGATTCCTTAAATGCAATGCATGAAAGTCAAACAAAAAGCGAATTCGCTCATAGGTGTAGCAAATTACCATGAAGTTGAACTTCATGGTAATTTGCAAAAACTTTGAAAAATGCACTTTTGTGCATTTTTCAAAGTTTCATGTTGCACACACACATACCCTTAGTGCATGTGTGTGTGCAACATATGTGCAGAGATCAATTTAAGGGTGCAACAGGGTGTCATTTTGCCACCCTTGCACCCTTGAAATTGCATGAGCAATTTGCGAGTACCTACTGGTACTCGCAAAATGCTCATGCCATCTCCAATTCATTCCTATGGGCCTGCAGGCCCATAGGAATGAATGGGATAGCATTCCTTAATTGCGACTAGCAATTTGCGAGTAGCAATTAAGGAATGTTTAGGAATCGCTATTTTAATAGCGATACCTACATGCATAGGCTTTTGCTATTCCTAAATAGCGATTCCTTAAAAATCGCTATTTAGGAATAGCAAAAGGCTACTTTGATGCATCTGCCAGATATTGTTTATATTGCAGAACTGATAAAGCCTTGAATAGGCCACGAAGCCTATAAGTGCACCATCAATCTACACGCTTTGACGTACACGTTTTACAGACCACCGTAACCTTCCCATGCTGTAGGCACATCGCAACCATGTACACTTTTAACCATGCAGGTCTGCTCCAGTGTGTAAAACGAAACTCGATTGAGCGCTTCATGTATACAAAAGTGATAGCAGTGCGCTATACAAATGTTGAGTGAAAAAACAGGTAATTGGTCTGTGTTTTATCATTGAAAGGCAAGTGTAATAATTCAGCTTGCAGGCTGCAGTACAGAGACTGTTATACTAAACATTGTAGATGACCTGCACAGATCTCTGGATGATGGCCAGGCCTGCTTTTTTGTCCTACAGGACCTATCGGCAGCCTTTGACACTGTCAACCATGCCATCCTCCATAAAAACACCCTCTTGCATCGTGCAGGCATCAGTTGAACTGCCCTTTAAAAGATCCCCTCTTTCCTAAATCAAGGCTCGCAGATAATCAAATGAGACAACTGCTCAAAAGCAAATCTCACAAGGAGTCCCTCAAGGATCAATCCTGTCTTCTGCCATATTCAACTTCTATATGGACCCCCTGGCACTGATCTTGAAGCAAGCTAGAATTGCCTACCATCTCTTTGCAGCTGGCACACAACACTACATGAAAATCTCATCAGTCAAAGACGTCCAGCACCCAAATAGCACTCGCTGGACAGTCCAATCCTGGCTGACAACAACCGTCTTAAATGGTACTCCTTTTCATCCAATCTAAAGAAAAATAATTTCCTGTAGATATCAGGCTCGA